>NW_020837991.1:5369710-5533813 GCF_003676395.1 Aethalodelphis obliquidens | reverse complement strand
AAGGAAGGAAGGAAGGAAGGAAGGAAGGAAGGAAGGAAGAAAAAAAAGAAAAGAAAGAAAGAAAGAAAGAAAGAAAGAAAGAAAGAAAGAAAGAAAGAAAGAAACAAAGAAAGAAACAAAGAAAGAAAGAAAAAGAAAGAAAGAAAGAAAGAAAGAAAGAAAGAAAGAAAGAAAGAAAGAAAGAAAGAAAGAAAGAAAAAGAAAGAAAGAAAAAGTCCAGGAACAATGGAGGCCATAAGATAATAGAATAATATTTTTAAAGTTCTGAAAAAGAAAGAATTCTATAATCAGTGAAAATATTCTTCAAACTGGAAGACAAATATTTTGTCACATAAAAGAAATGCAAAAGGATATCTTCATGATGAAGTAAAGTGACAAGTAAATGTAAAGTTGGACCAACCAGAAAAGATTAAAAAAAAAAAGTAGAAATTTTTTATTACTATTCAAAGAAATCTAAAAGTCTACAAGTTTCACCAGTGAATTATATCAAATATTTAAGTGGAATACTAGTCTTATACAAACCTTGCAGAGAATAGTGGCAGAGAAAACACCCACCCACATTTTATGGAATTAGGCTAATTTGATACAAAAACCTAATAAAGACATTGTAAGAAAACCAGTTATAGACCAATATTTCTCATGAACACAATCATCCTTAACTAAAACATTATCAAAATTGAAGCCAGCAGTATGCATAAGACAGAATAATATGTTTTGGACCATTTAAGTTTATACAAGGAATACAAGTTAGGTTTAATATTTGAAAATCAATTACATTATCCAGCATAATAACAAAATATTTTTTACAATAAAATATTTTAAATGTCAATTATTTGAATTACCTAATCTCTATTATTTGTCTTCAAATTAGCTAATTACTTCTGCCAGTTCACATCTCTTGAGCACCTCTAGTAAATTTTTCATTTCAGTGTACTATTCGAGTCCAGGGTTTCATTTCTTTTTTTAATATTTTTATCTCTATTGATATTCTCTATTTGATGAGGCATAGAAGTAAATTTTTTCATTATTAAGCATGGTTTACATTGTTTATTTGAATTCATTTATGATGTCTACCATGAAGTCTTTGCAGGTTTCTTCAATATCTGGACTCTCTCACAGACAGCTTTTGTTGCTTGCATTTTTTTTTTTTACCCTGTGTATTGGTCAGACTTTTTGGTTTCCTTGCATACTTTATAATTTTTTCTTGAAATCTGGTGATTATAGATAATATATTATAGAAATTCTGATTTATTGTCTCCCCACATCTACCTTCCTATTTTTGTTCACATTTTAAATTTGTTTAGTGACTGGCTGAACTATTTTAATGATTCATATTTGCTCCTGTGACTCCTCTGATGTTGTTCTTCAAAGTACACGGACTGAGGTATTTGCAAATTCACCTTGGCATGACAGTAGCTTTAATAGGACTCCTTCTTTCTTTCATTTTCTGACCACATCCAGCTATTAAGTTCCACCAATTGCCAGCTGATTGCTCTATTATTTTCAACAAAACCCAGGGGCATCAGCACTTATTCCATAGGTTGTTTCGTATTCTTAGCAGTGGTAGTTTTGAGATAGGGCTTTGTGATTTGTTCTTACCCCAGAGGACCCTTCTTAGCTCTCTTTCCCTAGTCCTGTCTGGTAAAGTAGCTAGCTTATGATTTAGCTTGCTTACTATCAAAATTTCCATTGTTTTCTAGAGTTGCCTTAGGACTGAAATTCTTCTTTTCCTGTTTTAAATAAGTTTGGCTCTTTAGGGGAGAATCTTAAAGTTCTCTGTTTTAGAGCCTGTCTCTACCTCTGGTCAAAATATCTGATCTAGAGCTCTGGTGCTTATGTCAGGGACATGGCACAATTCTTTCTGACTGACACCCTTGCTTTAAGTGCAGGTTAGGGCAGATGCAGTAGATTCTGGTTTATTTGGTTTTCCTCTCCCTACATAAGAAATTGCCCTATGAAAGCACTTAGTACTCCATGAATGTACTAAGTGCCCATGAGTGATCTAAGGTGAGGATGATTAGGATTCTAGTATTATCATCCTGCCACACATTGGGTGGTACTAAAGGCTGCATGGAAGAAAGGAGTCCTCAGCCTCTCAGGCACACCAGCCTTGAATTAAGCCTCTGCAACTCAGAGTTAAAGGGAAGAGAAATTTGGGGAGTTTGCTGCTTTGGGGAGAGTACCATAGCTCTTGACTAGAGCTGGGGCTGGAGGGAGTGATGTGTTCTTGGCTGCACCCACCAGGAGTAGAGTTTTGGTCATGCTGATAGTAAGAGGAAAAGGAGGTCACAGTTTGAATGTGACAGACTCTTGCTATTTTATTGTGTTTTAGTAGATTATCTTCAAAAATGTTTCTTTGTTTTCTGTATGCCCTTAGGACAATTTGCGGATAATTTTTTTTTTTTGGCTTAGCCCCTTGACTTACCGGATCTTAATTCCCCAACCAGGGATTGAACCTGGGCCCCCAGCAGTGGAGGCATGGGGTCCTAACCACTGGACCTCCAGGGAATTCCCTCCAGAGATTTTAAGTGATTGGTTTTTAAATAATTTTCACTAGTTATGCTTATTTCATTGAAGAGTGTATCTTCAGAGCCTTGGAACTCTGGAACTTTCTAAAGTGAAGAAAATGTTTTGTATCTGAATTGAGATGCTGATTATAAAGTTGCATATATTTATCACAGCAATAAGTTGAAAATAAGATTTCTGCATTTCTCTATGTGCAAATTTTACCACAATTGAAAAATATCCAGGGTCTATATTAAGACTAATAACATTCTACTACAAAACATTTTTTTTAAATGTCATGAATACTCAAAAAAAAATACACTATGATCTTGATAGATTTATCAGACCAAAGAGACCACATAAAACATAAAGGAAATTTAACATAGGGGATTTTTTTTGCCCAAGTGAAATAAATGCTTAGAAGCCAAAGAGGAAAAAAAACAAACAAAACCAAAATTCTCTTCTACCTCCAGATTGGAGGGAGATAACCCTGAGTGGAAGCTGGATCCACAATGGGCTTTTGACACTGTCATTAGAGCCAGCTTTTGACACTGTCATTAGAGCCAAAGAGGAGATTATATATATATATATATATACACATAATGTTTGCCAGACACATTTTCTGAGGAAGAAATAAGTAAGGGAAACCTCCTGACTTCTCTCTTTCTTTCACCTCCCAGTATTCCACCAAATCCTTCCAATGGCAGATCTCAGAAATAGCCAGTTGAAATGGAAGCTTAGGACACATAGCCTGCAAGAATTAGTTCTATGAAAAGAACAGGGAAGAATTTATATTTATATCCAAAATAAAGAAAGAACTCCTACAACTCAAAAACAACAAATGAAATAATACTATTAAACAATGGACAAAAGACTTGAATAGACATTTCTCCAAAGGTGATATACAAGTGGCCAATAAGCATATATAAAAATGTTCAACATCACTAATCATAAGAGAAATGCAAATCAAACCACAATAAGATATCACCTTACAACCATTAAGATGATTACTATAAAAAAGAAAAGAAATAGAAATATGAAGTTTCCACCAAAAATTTAAAAATAGAAGAGTCATATGATCTAGTGATCCCACTTCCAGGTATATATACAAAATAATTCAAAGCTGCATTTCAGATCTTTTCACACTAATGTTTATAGCAGCACTATTCATAAGAGTTAAGAGATTGTAAGCAATCCAAATGTCCATCAGTAGATGAGTGAATAAAACATGTAATATGTAGATACAATAGAATATTATTCAGCCTTAAAAAGGAAAGAAATTCTGACACATGCTACAACATGGCTGAACCTTGAAGGCATTGTACTAAGTGACACAATCCACTCAGAAAATGACAAATACTTTATGATTCCACTTATATGAGATATCAAAAGTAGTCAAGTTCATAGAAATAAAGAATAGAATGGTGATTACTAGGGGCTCTAGTATTATCATCCTGCCACACCTTCGGTGGTACTAAAGGCTGCATGGAAGAAAGGAGGAAAGGGGAAGGGGGAAATCGTTGTCAATGGGTTTAGAGTTTCAGGCTTGTAAGGTATAAAAAATCTCAAGATTTGCTTCACAACAATGTGAATATACTTAACACTATTGAACATTTACATTTAAAAATGGTGAAGATGGGGCTTCCCTGGTGGTGCAGTGGTTGAGAGTCCGCCTGACGATGCAGGGGACACGGGTTCGTGCCCCGGTCCGGGAAGATCCCACATGCCGCGGGATCTGGGCTGGGCCCGTGAGCCATGGTCTCTGAGCCTGCACATCCGGAGCCTGTGCTCCGCAACAGGAGAGGCCATAACAGTGAGAGGCCCACGTACCGCCAAAAAAAAAAAAAAATTGTGAAGATGGTAAAGTTTATTTTATGTGTTTTTTATTTAATCCCCCCTCAAAAAAAAAAAAAAAAAGCAGCAAGAAAAGGGCTAGGAATTCACATGAGGGTAAATAGGCCCAAGGTCAGAAAAGGGCAAAACATCATTTGAGCCCTCAGTGAGTCATAATCTTTTTGACGGTGGAGGGTCTTGCCTAGACATTGATGGCTGCTGACTGATGATTGAGATGGAAGGGGCAATTTCCAAAAATAAGACAGCAATGAAGTTTATCACATTAATTGACTCTTCCTTTCAGGAATGACTTCCCTGTAGCATGCAGTGCTATTTGATAGTGCTATTTGTGCAGTGCTATTTGATATTTTACCAACCGTAGAACTTCTTTCAAAATTGGACTCAATCCTCTCAAACCCTGCCACTGCTTTATCAACTAAGTTTACGTCATATCCTAAATTTTTGCTGTCATTTCAGCAATCTTCACAGCACCTTCACCAGGAGTAGATTCCATCTCAGGAAACCATTTTCTTTGCTCATCCATAAGAAGCAACTCCACATCCACTAATGTTTTATCATGATATTTTATCAATGCAGGCATATCTTCAGGCTCTGTTTTAATTCTCTTGCTATTTCCACCTCATCTGCAGTTACTTGCTCCACTGAAGTCTTGACACCCTGAAAGTCATCCATGAAGGCTGGAGTCAACTTCTTTCAAACTGCTATTGATGTTGATATGCCGACCTCATCTCATTAATTATGAATGCTCTTAATGGCACCTAGATGGTGAATCCTTTCCAGAAGGTTTTCAATTTATTTTGCCTAGATCCATCAGAGGAATTACTATCTATGGCAGTATGGCCTTATGAGATGTATTTCTTGGAGAATAAGACTCTAAAGTAGACATTACTCATTGATCCATGGACGGCACAATGGATTTTGTGTTAACCGGCATGAAAACAACATGGATCTCATTGTAAATCTCCATTAGAGCTCTTGGGTGATCAGGTGAGGTGTCAGTGAGTAGTAATATTTTTAAAGGAATGTTTTTTGGTTTTTGGTTTTGTTTTTCTGAGCAGTAGGCCTCAACATTGGGCTTAAGCTATTCAGTGAGCTGTGTGTCAACAGATGTGCTGTCATCCAGGTTTTGTTCTATTTATAGTGATTTATGGTGATTGTAGGTGGAGTAGATTTAGCATAATTCTTAAGGTCCCTAGGATTTTGGGAATGGTGAATAAACATTGGCTTCAACTTAAAGTTACCAGCTGCATTAGCCCTTAACAAGAGAGTCAGCCTGTCCTTTGAAGCCTTGAAGCATTAACTTTACCTCTCTACCTATGAGAGTCTTAAATGGCATCTTCATTCAATATAAGGCTGTTTCATCTACATTGAAAATCTACTGTTCAGTGTAGTCACCTTCATTATTTAGCTAGATCTTCTATATAACTTGCTGCATCTTCTACATAAGCACCTGTTGCTTCACTTTGTTCTTTTAATGTTATGGAGATGGCTTCTTTCCTCAAACCTCATGAACCAACCTCTGCTGGCTTCAAACTTTTCTTCTGCAGCTTCCTCACCTCTCTCAGCCTTCACAGAATTGAAGAGAGTTAAGGTCTTGCTCTGTATTGTCTTTGGCTTAAGGGAACGTTGTGGCTGGTTTAATCTTCTCTTCAGACCACTAAAACGTTCTCTATATCAGCAACAAGGTCATTTTACTTTCTTTTCATTTGTGTGATCACTAGAGTAGCACTTTTAATTTCCTTCAAGAATATTTTATTGGCATTTACAAATTGGCTAACTGCTTGACACACAAAGCCTGGCTTTTGGCCTATATTGGCTTTTTACATGACTCCATCACCAAGGTTAATCATTTTTAGCTTTTGATTTAAAGTAAGAAACATTTTGGACTTCCCTGGTGGTCCAGTGGTTAAGAATCCACACTTCCACTGTAGAGGGCATGGGTTCAATCTTTGGTCAGGACACTAAGATCCCTCATGTTACATGGGTGAGGCCAAAAAAATAAATTAATTAAAAGCATATAAAGTCAGACACATGATTCTTCCTTTCACTTTAACACTTAAACACCATTGTAGAGTTATTAATTGTACTAATTTTAATATTGCTGTGTCTGAGGGAATAATGAGACCTAAGAATAGGGACTAGTTCATTGGTGGAGTAGTCAGAACACACACAGCATTTATTAAGTTCACCATCTTATATGGGTGTGGATCATGATACTCCAAAACAATTAAAATAGCAATATCAAAGATCTCAGATCACAGATCACCATAACAAATATAATAATAATGACAAAGTTTGAAATATTGTAAGAATTACCAAAATGTGACACAGAGACACGGAATGGGAAAATGTTGCAAAAGTTTTGCCAATACACTTTTTCAATGCAGGGTTACCAAAAACCTTCAATGCAGGGTTACCAAAAACCTTCAATTTGTTAAAAAAAAATGCAATATCTATGAAGTGCAATAAAGCAAAGCACAATAAGACAAGGTATGCCTGCATTTGAGTCTTCTTTTTTTCTTAGTTCATCTAGCTAAAGGATTGTCAATATTGTTTATCTTTTCAAATGATCAGCTATCAGTTTCATTGATTTTTTTCTATTGATTTTCTGGTCTATATTTTCTTTATTTCAGCTCTGATCTTTGTTACTTTCTTCTTTCTGCTAACTTTTGGCTTAATTTGTTCTTTTTCTAACTCCTTATGATGTAAAGTTAGGTTATTTATTAGAGGTTTTTTTCTTGATGTATTTATCACTATAAACATCCCTCTTAGAACTGCTTTTGCATCATACCATAGAATTTGGTATATTGTGTTTATATTTTTGTTCATATCAAGATACATTATTTATTTCTCTTTTGATCTCTTCTTTGATTTAGTGGTTCTTCAGAACCACTAAATCAGCATTTTGCAAGGCAGGTCTAGAGGTGGTGAATTCCCTCAGTTTTTGTTTGTCTGGAGAAGTTTTTATTTCGTTTCTGAAGGACAGCTTTCTCAGGTAACATATTCTTGGTTGACAGTTTTTGTTTTTGTTTTTATAATTATTATTTTTCTTTTAGCACTTTCATTATGTCATTCCACTATCTCCTGGCATGTAAAATTTCTGAAGAGAAATGCACCAACAGCCTTGGGGGGGTGGGGTGCCCTGTAGGTCATAAGCTATTTTTTTTCCCTCTTGCTGCTATTAAGAATCTCCTTTTGAAAAAAAAAAAAAAAAAGAATCTCCTTTTGCCTTTGATTTTTTGACAGTTTTATTATAGCATGTCTTGGAGAAGACCTCTTTAAGTTGATATTGTTTGGGGACCTATGAGTTACATGACCTTGAATATTCAAATCTCTCCCCAGATTTGGGAAGTTTTCAGTCATTATTTCTTTAAACAAACTTATTTTCAAATTTTTCTTTTTGTTGTATCCCATAGATCACATAGGCTTTTTTCACTCTTTATTTTTTTTTGTCTTTGTGCTCCTCTGACTGGATAATTTCAACTGATCTGTCTTTGAGCTCACTTATTCTTTTCTCTACTCAGTCAAGTCTGTTGTTGAAGGTCTGTATTGCATTCTTCAGTTCATTCATTGTATTCTTCAGCTCCAAAATTTCAATTTGGTTCATTTCATGTTTTCTATCTCTTTCTTGGGCTTCTCACTTTGTTCTCGTATAGTTTTCCTGATATCTTTAAATTGTTTATCTGTGTTCTCTTGTAGGTCTTTGAGTATCTTTGCTTTAATTACTTTGTCTTTGTCAGATAATTCCTGGATCTCCATTTCTTTATGCCTCCTACTTGAGCTTTACTTTGTTCCTTTGGTAGAGTCTTGTTTCCCTGATTCTTTGTAATTCCTGTAGCTTTGCATAGGTGTATTTGCATTAGAAGAAGCAGTCATCTCTTTCAGGTTTCAGATTGATTTTGGAATGGGGAGACTTTCTCCTGCAGGTGGAGCATGTTGGAGCATGATGTGACCCCAGGTCTAGTGTCACAGGGTGCCAAGTGTGAGTATGTGTGGCTACACCAAATTCAGGGGTGCATAGTGTCCCTTGGGCTCAGGCTGCTGGTGCCCACGGCATCAGCAACTTTATGGTCTCTGGGGAGTGCTGCAGGGGGTCCACAGTGGCTGCAAGTTCTGTTGAGTTCCTCAGTGGCAACTTTAGGTCCAGCATCTAGGGACTACGGCAGGTGTCAGTGGTTTCTGGAGCCATTGATGTGCACCCACTTGGCTTTGGGGTTCAGTTTCAGGTGTGTGTGTGTGTAGTGGCAGGGGTGGAGTGCAGACACACACATAGTGGTAGGAGTCCTGGCTATTGGTGTGTACTACTATGGCTGTTGAGTCTAACCACAGGTGTACAGTATTGGACACCAGTGATGGGGGTTGGGTTGGAGGTGTACGTTTGCACAGTTTGAGGGACTAGGTAAATGTCAGCAGAGTAGTTCAGGCTAGACCTGGGGCCACAAGCAGCTGTCAGGGCCCTGGCTGTTATACCTGCTTTCCTGTGGCTGCACATTCTCCCCTTGAGAAAAAACACAGCAGTGGAGTCTGGTAATGGGCATTTGGCCAGTGGTGTGCAAGTGAACAGATGGAAGGGCTGTCCGTAGCATGTACATGGCGGTGAGGGTCAGCTGTGGAGGTACACGCTGGCTACTTGCACTTGTACAGATCCAAAGGCCTGGACTGGCTGCCAGTCCTGACCTTTTCCCGGTGAAAGAAACTATTTCTAGCTGCGGAATTCCCTCTTGGCACTGAGTGATGTCAGCTTGAGGGATGGGATGATGCAAGCAATATGCAGCTGTCTTGCTTCTCTTTCTGCGTGGTTAATGTCAGGTTTTTTACCTACAGTGTTGCTAAAGTTTCTTAAGTGGAGTCTCCTAGAGCTGTTTTTGTTTGTGGTTACCTGTCTAATGTTGATCTTTGTGAGGAGATGAAGCCTGGGTTTTCCTACACCACCATCTCAGTGATGTCATCCCTGTCTGGTAGAAAAATGAGATAATTCTTGTCAATATTTTACAAAATGTCTGGCAAATGGAAAGTTCTCAGAAAGGTTAGTTCCTATCAGTATTCCTATTGCTAATGCTTTATCTCTCGACTTAGCAAAACATCCATGGGCTATCTTAAGGGATCTCCCCAATTCTTATTAGAACTTAAGAACTTTCTATCTCTGTGCTGTCTCTACAGGTAAACTACTAGCTTCCTTCTATCAAACCTGGGCTGTTTAAACCTGACCTATTGTTTGACTCTCTACACAAAGTTATAGAAAGGCAAGATGAAATATGCCATTTTTTTGACCTAAGAGAACTAAGAACAAAATTTCTTCCATATATATTAATTCCAAACTACTAGCAAACCGAGTTATAAACATACAGTCTAATATAAACAGCATTTACTTTTTGAGAGTAAGAACCATGATAATAGCTATATTAACATATAGTATGTATAATAGAATGTTAAATATAAAAATAGTATTACACTTATTCCCACTATAATAATGAAGGTTAAGTTGTGGCGAAACTTATCTATGAAGGAAAATAAAAGTTGATAATATTTCCTAAAAGTAGAGAAGCATGAATACATATATTTTTAATTTTTGTTATCAAAATCTATGACCTTTAAAGTGATATTTGAATGGAAAACATTGTCATAATCTGGAACTTATTTATGAGAAATTTTCTCTTTCTGTAATGCAAAATAAAGAACTGTTAGTATATTAAACATTTTTCTTTAAAAGGTGGATTAAAAAAGCTTTTTAGGAAAGCACCTCTTTTTCTTGAACAGCACACATCTCTGATTTGCTCTCTCTGAACAAGAATCTCTGGGTCTTTTTAGCATACTTTACTTCCTTTGTATTTACAAGTTATCGAAGCCACCTAAATTCTCTAGTAATAAACTCTCAGCCAGTTTCCTCCTGCTCATTTGTCCCCTGTTAAAGGAAACTATATTGTTTTCATTTCATCATGATTTTTAAGGGTTGCATTTGCAATGTCTGCCCATTTAACTCTGTATTTCCTGATCTTCTTTTACTGTATTTTCTTCTCTTTTTTTTCACTAATATCTGTACATTTGCTTACTAGTGTCATATTCAGGTTACATATTCTTCAGCTGGCAGACTAATTTAGATAGGTACCATGAAAATCTGTTCTCCAGAGCTCCCATTTGGGGAGCTTCACCCCACTTCCCTTAATCAGCTTCCCCTCGTTGGCCTTATCTTTCACTCACCTGTCCTTTGGACCTATTCCATCTGGAATCCATCAACCACCCAGAGTCTGCATATTTTAATAGTGTTCAGTGAATCCCTCGTCTATTAATCATGGGCTTTCTTTTCATCGGAGTTAATTTATTATGTTTATGGTGTGCTAACACAACTTTGTAGAATTGAGGTTTGATCTCCTCCCTTAGTACCTGTCAATCAAATATCCTGTCTGTCACTGCCCATTTAGGCCATTGGGTTTATGCCAAGCAACTTCCACTTAGAACATAATAGTGAGCAAGAAACCTGTTCAGTTCAAGTTTATTTTAAGTAAACTGAGGTCACTTTTATTAATAGTTAAAGAGAAAGTTGATTATCCAGCAGGCATTTTGTCACTAGCAACAGAAGCTCTACAATTGTCTGAGTTTTCTTTCATCCTCTTTGGAGAAAAGACATATTATAGATGTAAAGTCTTCAAGTTATTAAGAGAGGAGTTCTTTCTCAATCTAAAATGAACATATACTGTATTCAATCTGATCTTGCTGTTTTACAAGTCCTATGCATTTGTCCAGTGCATGAGAATTATACATCACTGAAAACAAATATAAATGCATTTTAAAAACGTGTTGCTTTCATGTCTTGGCTACTGTAAATAGTGCTGCATATACACACTACTATATATAAAACAGATAACCAATAAGGATCTACTGTATAGCACAGGGAACTATACTTAATATTTTGTAATAACCTATAAGGGAAAAGGACCTGAAAAAGAATATATATATATATATATATATAAAATATACATATATATATATACATATATATGTGTGTGTGTGTATATATATATATATATATATATATATATATATATATATAAAACAGAACCACTTTGCTATACACCTAAAACTAATACAACATTGTAAATCATCTACATTTCAATTAAAAACAAAAAAAAAACTTGTTACAAGTGTTGCATATGAACCTTGGACTTGGACTTCTGGATGTGGAGGAAACACTATTTCAAAGAAATACTCTTGCTCTCCACTAATAACCTTTATTTTGTACTACTTTAGTCAGTTAAAGAGGAAAAGACATACCAAATATTGAAAGAACTGCCCCGAGTGGGATCCTGATGTATCAACTGTTCTAGAGGGTGTTAATGGAGAAATGGGAAAAGAAATTAAAGGCTGTGCTCATTTGTCTACTGTCCAATAAGCATCCAATCTCCTGAACGAGTATTTTACATTTTACAATGCACTGTGGAGCAGGATTCTGACTACAAAACAGAGAATATCAGTGTCCATGTACTGCTTTTTCTGTGAGGGCAGTATGCTTAGCATTTTGTATAGATTATCTCCTCAGTAATTTACTTCAAAAAAATATTTCTAAGGTGATAGTGGCCTGAAACTTCCACTTAGAACTTTGGACTTCCCTGACCTATTATATCAACCCTCTCACACTGATTCCTGTGGTCATATTTCCATTCCCCATTAATTATTCCTTAATGCTCTATAATTTGTAAAACCTGTACAAGGACCTATTATCTGATCCTCATAATAACCCTGTGAGTTAAGCAAGGCCCCACTTAACAACTGAGGAAATTGAGGCTCCCCTAGATGAGATGGCATGACCAAGAGTGTGTGATTAGTCCAGAGCTGGGGCAAGAGCCCATGACTCAAACTTCCAGCCTGGGGTTTCCCACTTTTTGCTCCAGTGCTTCTTAACCCCTTGCCTGGTATAATATCCATGCCCCATTTTTCCATGAAACCTGACATATTTGCTCTGTCATTCTATTTATTCTGTACATATGATACAAATCATATCAGCCCAACCAAACTCTACAGTAGTAGTGCTTTCCTTTCTGCCCTGCACAAATCAGATAACAAAGTAGATTTATAAGTAAGATTTCTCAACCCTATGAGTGAAATGAAATCTGACACCAAGGAAGTCTTCTGTTCAGTGGTTTCATCTTCCATCTCTGCTGTCTCCATTTGCTGCATTTCCCCCTTTTCCCTTCAGTAAGTTAGGAGAGAGATGTTCCACAGCAAAGAAAGAAAAATCTATCAAAATCTATCAAAAATCTATCAAAATGATAGATCAAAAATCTATCAAAACTATTTTCAGTGAAATCCCCCCAATCAAATAAAACTTTAGATTCAGGGTATCTCTTGGGCCCATAGGGATTCCAAATATTATGACCCATTGGACCAGGTCATATGAAATCACTGTTGCTCAAGCATGGAAACTTGCTGATTTTCTCATCATGATTTTTGATACAAAGTATGACTATAATCCACCCAGTGGTGGGCAAACTGTGTAATTGGTCTTATCACCACATCCCGGATCCCCTTTGCAGAGTGGATGTACCCATCCCTTGGCTGTTGGAATATCCATTGCTGACAGCTCACAAATGCACAACCTTCCATAGCAGTTCTGCCTGGCCCAGGGGACAGCTACAGTAGGTGACTGGCTGATGGAGGAATACCAGGACCCCACCCTATGTTCCTACTGGGAACACCTCTATAAGACTGACTGGCTCCAGAGCTTCCTGCAGGATGTTCCGAGGCCTCAGCTGCAGTGTCATCATGATTCAGCTTCTCCCTGTTTTCCCCCTTTCCTTACAAGTGTATCTCCCAAGAGTTTTCCCCAGTAAATATTCTGCAGGCACTGCCTGGTCTCAGAGTTTGTTTCCAGGGAAACCAATCTAAGACACCACATAAAATAGTGTCAGAGTAATAAAAAACAGTACGGCTATAATGATTTGAATAATAATCAAAAAATTTTTAAATTTCATTACAGTTGTTATTTTATTACTTAGTGTCACTTTCTTAGAAACTCTGTGTGTATATGGGAGGTGGGAATGGGCTCATAGTTAGATCCACGATCACTTTCTGGTCTAATTCAGGGATGATGAGCTTAGTTGCCAAGAGGAAATATTATTTTCATCTTTTTGTTTCCACTAAAGATGTCAATAGTACTCAAGTATATATAATAATTTAAGTGAGCTAATAGCACCACTGGTAACATCTAAGACTCACAGTCTTCCTAAATGAGTCTGCCTACTTGATTATCTTGAGGAGTCCTTTTGGGATTATCAGTCATGAATCACTCAGCTGACACTGTCAATGCCTCCTGTAATCTTCAGACTTGGATTTCAGAGTGCAAAAACATGAATGCTTTTCATTTATAACAGAATGAATAGATTATAGCTAAATATTAGTTTTACTCTACTTATTCCATCATGGGAGATTTTATTTTTCTGAGAAAACATGAGTACTTTTTTTTCCCTTTACTTTTACTGTTCTAACTGTGTGGCCCCTTTGCTCTGAGATTACAAACAGAAGACAAATCTGAGAAAAGAACTAGTGTTTATTTAGCTTGTACTCTCCATGTTCCAAAATATGGGATGGTGAAGAGTACCACCTGGACTGAAAGCCATGCTAATTTCCTGATGTCAGGGGGCTTCTGGAGAACCATCCACCTGCATCACCCCCAGGCACACATCTTCAACACCTCTGGCCCTGACTCTGGTAATATCTTGTTCGCCCCATGCTGCTTTCTGCTTCCAGTCCTCTGCACATGCTCTTCTGGATGCCTAGGAAGCCCTTCCCCTTATTTCTTTGTGGGATGAATAGAAGTATGGAATAGAAGTTATGATTACAAATATCATTGAATGTGTCATGAATAAATATAGTGACTATTACAAAAGAACTCAGCTTTCTTCCCTTTGTATGACAGCATGACAACTTTCTATGTATAAAATAAAGAACACCTTAAGAGTTACATAAATAGAGAAAAGAAAGAAACTCTTTCATTAATCCTATAATCCAAGCTCTCATAGATAGTGTTTACTGATAATTGTGTATCTGTCCATTTGCCTGGCTTCCTTCAAAACAGAATGAGTAGGTGTCACCTTTACCAGGAAGATTTCCCCAGAGTAAATTTCATGTTCCTCTGGGTTCACATTTTTAGCTATGCATACTTCTGTCTCATCCTATACCACAGTATACTGAAAGCATTGTTTTCCAGAATATTGACAGTGAAAAATCAAGGCTGAGACCATGCATTATTCATTTTTATGTCACATGAATGGAGTGAAGCTCTAGGGTTACAGTAGATGCTTAATAAATGCGAGTTGAATTGAACTGAGTTAATGTGGAAAGTTTTATTCCTTTTATTCTGTGCAATTTAAATTAGGGGGATTTGGGTTAAAATCTCCTGGAAAATGTTACCAAAGTCTTTGTGAATTTACTTCTCCATAAGTGATATCCAAGTCCTGCTCAGCCCTGTTGGTCATACTGTTATCAAAGAAGAGGTGCAAGAGGACGAGACATGAGAATTAGGGCAACAATTCGGAGCAGTTGAATGATTAAATTAAAAATAAAAGTTTAGGGCTTCCCTGGTGGTGCAGTGGTTGAGAGTCCACCTGCCGATGCAAGGGACACAGGTTCGTGCCCCCGTCTGGGAAGATCCCACATGCCGCGGAGCAGCTGGGCCCGTGAGCCATGGCCGCTGAGCTTGCATGTCTGGAGCCTGTGCTCCGCAACGGGAGAGGCCACAACAGTGAGAGGCCCGCATACTGCAAAAAAAATAAATAAATAATAAATAAATAAAATAAAATAAAATAAATGAAAGTTTACATAGGAGATGCAGGACATTGGATCCCTGGGGAACAATCAATTTTATCTTCAAACATCCTGTTTTCATTAGTAACAGCTAAGCTCAAACAGCCTCCCCAGGTCCACTTTACCTCCATGATCAAATCTTTACACCTATACTGTCTGTTCAAAGCTTTCACCTGCTTTTCCAAACTACTGATCCTTCTTTTGCAGCCCCCAAGCTGTCATGGTCTTGCACACCTCCTTCTTAACTCATGCTTTCCCTATTGCTTGGAATGTCCTTTCCATTTGAGGATCAAACTCTTCCTCCTGGAACCAAATCAAATTCTACTTCCTTTGAGAGAGCTGATGTTCTGACATTCTAGAAACTACTACACATTCTGCTAATGATTAATGTTGATTTTTTTCACTACTAATAACATTTCTTGTGTATCTAGTTGTCTCTTGGTACATCTGTCAATCTTATTTCCCACTTGATTGTAAATCCCTTGAGGGCAAGAGCATTTCTGGTTCTGCTGCATACACCACAGCACAGTGCCTTGGAGTCTAGTGTGTATTCAACACGAATTCCCTGCTTGGTTGACTGACTTCCCTGCAGCGTTCATTTCAAGTTAGTTTATTTCCAAATTGGCCTCATTTTGCTGGTTCTTCCTTTCCTTCTCAACCTTGATGTTCAGGTTCCCCAGGGCCCAGTCCATGCTTGGTTCTTTTCTTTTCTCTATTTATAGAAACCTTCTTTGTGATTTCATCCCATCTCATGGTTTAAATGCCATGAAAATTCCAATTTCTCTCAACTTTGTAATTCTGCCTCAGCCCTCTCTGTTGGCATCTAGAATCATATTTCCCACTGTTTTATTAACATTCCACATGGATACTTGATAGGCATTTCAAACTTAGTATGTCCACAGTTGAATTCTTGATCCTCTTCTTTCTTGTGTGCAAATGGGCCTTCCCATTTCAGTAAATGCTGAATCCACCCCTTCAGTTGCTCAGGGCAAAATCCCTTGAGTCCTCCTCTGCTCTTCTCTTTATCTCTCACCCCACATTAAGGTATCCTATTGACTCTATGTCCAAATATCCAAAATCAAACCCTCTGTACCATTTCTCTTATTGCTGCCTGAATTTGAGCCTTTAGCATCTCTCATCTAGATTCAGCTATTGTCTCTTATGAGTCTTTCTATCCTTGTGCACTTACAGTCTATTCCCAACACAGCATCCTTTAAAAGTCCAAGATAAATCATTCTACCTTTAATTTTGAAATTCTACAATGGTTCCCCATTTCCCTAACCATCAAAGCCAAACCCTTAAAAAGGACAACGCCTTATACAGCCTATCCTCCTTGACTCTACCCCCACCACACACATATTTAGTGCCTCTCAAATATCAACTTTCCCTTACTTTTACTCTACTCCAGACCCTTCAGTTTTCTTGCTTCCTAAAAATGTGCCTCATATGCTTCGCATTTGTTGTCAGCTCTACTTGGAAAGATTGTCTTCCAGATATCATTATCCCTAACTTTGTGTCTCTATAGTGTTTGTTTTAATGCTACCAATTCAATGAGCCATTCTTGACCAATCTATTTAAAAGTATAACCACATGGTAGGCATTTTCCCCACCTACTCAGGCCCCGGGAAGCATGCTGGGCTCCAGAGCCTGGTCCTCCATTCTCCAGAGCAGCCTCCGGCCACTTGGGTCCTAGAGGCATGGGAGGGAGGGAGGAGGGGGGAAAAGGAGGAGAAGCAGAGGGGGAGGAAGAGACCCTCTAGGACTGGAGGATCAGGGAAGGCAGAGAGAGGATTTCCCCCACCCATTCTGTTGGGATTCTTTTGGGATTCTGGGTGTGGTCCCCTGCCTTCCAGGGCCTCTCTGGCCGTGTGTGTCCTAGGGGCATAGAAGGGGGGTAGAAGAAGAGAGGACAATGGGGAAGGACCCTCTGGAATTGAAGGATGGGGGAATGCTCCTAGAGTTTCCCCTGCCCACTCAGGTGCAGGGAGCCTGCTGGGGTCCCAAACTTGGTCATCTGCTCTACAAGGCCAGAGACACTTCTGGGCCACTCCAAAGATTTTCTTCAATTCTTTTCATTCTTTTATCTTTATTCTGCTCCTCGGCAGTTATTTCCTCCATTCTGGGGAAATCATTAAGCCTAAGGTCTACCCCACCTCATGCCCCCAGGGACTTTTCCAGCCCTGTGAGTCCTAAACATAGGCCAAGCCTACTACCTAAACCCCACTCCTGCCTAAGCCCTGCCCCCCACAGCCAAGGCCTTTTCCAGCTTTTTTTCTTTCTCCTCTTATTTGCTTTTGTGGTTATGTTTTACCTTCTGGTTGTTGTTTCATCTATACTTTTATTTTTTAAAATTTTGCTAACATACGTGTTAATTTCTAATCTTATTGTAATTTTTACTCTTTGTAACTCTTCTGCTTTTTTTTTCCTCTTTTTTTTTTTTTTTTTTTTTTTTTGCCACCCTGTGCGGCTTGCAGTTTTTGGTTCACAAGCCGGGGGTCAAGCCTGAGCTCCTGGGGTGGGAGCTCCGAGTCTGAACCACTGGGTTAGCAGAAAACCTCAGACTTCAGGGAATACTCATCAGAGTGGGGTCTCCCAGAGGTCTTCATCTCAGCAACAAGACCCAGCTCTGCCCAGCAGCCTACAAACTCCAGTGCTGAAGCTTCAGGCCAAACAACCAGTAAGATATGAGCACAATCCTACCTATCAAAAAAAAAAAAAAAACAGATGACAAAAAAATATGTCACAGATAAAAGAGTGAGGTAAAAACCTCCAAGACCAAATAAATGAAGAGAAAATAGGCAAGTTACCTGAAAAAGAATTCAGAGTAATGACAGTAAAGATGATCCAGAATCTTGGAAATAGAATGGAGGTACAGATCAAGAATATACAAGAAAAGTTTAACGAATATCTAGGAGAACTAAAGAACAAACAAACAGAGATGAACAACACAATAACTGTAATGAAAAATACAGTAGAAGGAATCAATAACAGAATAACTGAGGCACAAAATTGAATAAGTGAGCTGGAAGACTGAGTGGTGGAAATAACTTCCAAGTAGCAGAATAAAGAAAAAAGAATGAAAAAAATTGAGAACTGTCTCAGAGACCTCTGGAACAACAACAAATATACCAATATTTGAATTATAGGGGTCCCAGAAGAAGAAAAAAAGAAAGGTTCTGAGAAAATATTCAAATAAATTATAGTGGAAAACTTCTCTAACATGGGAAAGGAAAGAGTCACCCAAGTCCAAGAAGGGCAGAGAGTACCACACAGGATAAACTCTAGGAGAAACACACTGAGACACATATTAATCAAACTAACAAAAATTAAATTCAAAGAAAAAATATTAAAAGCAGCAAGGGAAAAGCAACAAATAACATACAAGGGAATCACCATAAGCCTATCTATCAGCTGATTTTTCAGCAGAAACTCTTCAGGTCAGAAGGGAGTGGCAAGATATACTTAAAGTGATGAAAGAGCAAAACCTACAACCAATATTACTCTACCCAGCAAGAATCTCATTCAGATTTGACAGAAAAATTAAAACCTTTACAAACAAGCAAAAGCTAAGAGAATTTGGCATCCCCAAACCAGCTTTACAACAAATGCTAAAGGAAATTTTCTAGGCAGGAAACACAAGAGAAGAAAAAGACACAAAACAAACCCAAAACAATTAAGAAAATGGTAATCAGAGCATACATATTGATAATAACCTTAAATGTAAATTGATTAAATGCTCTAACCAAAAGACACAATGGATGAATGGATACAAAAAAACAAAACAAAACAAAATATACACATGCTGCCTACAAGGGACTGAGTTCAGACCTAGGGACACATACAGACTGAAAGTGAAATGATGGAAAAAGATATTCCATGCAAACAGAAATCAAAAGAAAGCTGGAGTAGCAATACTCATTTCAGATAAAATAGACTTTAAAACAGACTATTACAAAAGATAAATAAGGGCAGTACATAATGATCAAGGGATCAATCCAAGAAGATGATATAACAAATATAAATATTTATGCACTCAACATAAGAGCACCTCAATATATAAGGCAAAGGCTAACAACCATAGAAGGGGAAATCAACAGTAATGTGATAATAGAAGGGAAATTTAACACACCACTTACACCAATGGACATATCATCCAAACAGAAAATAAAGAGACACAAGCTTTAAATGACACAAGAGACCACATAAATTTAATTGAGTTTTATAGGACAAGCCACCCAAAAGTGGCAGAATACAATTTCTTCTCAAGTGGACACAGAATATTCTCTGTGATAGATCACATCTTGGGTCACAAATCAAGTCTCAGATAATTTAAGAAAATTGAAATCATATCAAGCATCTTCCCTGACCACAATATTATGAAATTAGAAATCAATTACAGGGGAAAAAAAACTGTAAAAAAACACAAATATATGGAGGCTAAACAGTGCAGTAATAAATAACCAAGAGATCAATGAAGAAAACAAAGAAGAAATTTAAAAATACATAGAAACAAAGGACAATGAAAACATGACAACCCAAAATCTATGGGATACAGCAAAAGCAGTTCTAAGATGGAAGTTTACAGCAATTCATTCTCACCTCAAGAAACAAGAAAAACCTCTAATAAACAATCTAACCTTACACCTAAAGCAACTAGAGAAAGAAGAACAAAGAAAACCCAAAGTCGGTAGAAGGAAAGAAATCATAAAAATCAGAGAAGAAATAAATGAAATAGAAATGAAGAAAACAATAGCAAGTATCAATAAAACTAAAAGTTGGTTCTTTGAGAAGATGAAAATTGATAAACCTTTAGCTGGACTCATCAAGAAAAAAGGGAGAAGATGCAAATCAATAAAATTAGAAATGAAAAAGGAGAAATCACTACTGACACCACAGAAATACAGAGGATTATAAGAGACTACTACAAAGAACTATATGCCAATAAAATGTACAACCATGAAGAAATGGACAATTCCTGGAAATATACAATTTTCCATGACCAAACCAAGAAGAATTAGAAAATCTAAACAGACCTATCCCAAATAATGAAACAGAAACTGTAATTTAAAATCTTCCAACAAAAAAAGTTCAGGACCAGATGGTTTCACAGGTGAATTCTATCAAACATTAGAGAAGAGCTAAGACCTGTCCTTCTCAAACTCTTCCAAAAACACTGCAGAGGGAGGAACACTCCCAAATTTGTTCTACAAGGTCACCATCACCCTGATACCAAAACTAGACAAAGATACCACAAAAACAGAAAATCACAGACCAATATCACTGATGAACATAGAAGCAAAAATCCACAACAAAATACTAGCAAACAGAATCCAACAGCAGATTAAAAGGATCATACACTATGATCAAGTGGGATTTGTCCCAGGAATGCAAGGATTCTTCAATATATGCAAATCAATCAATGTGATACACCATATTAACAAATTAAGGAATAAAAACCATCTAATCATCTCAATAAATGCAGAAAAAGCTTTTGACAAAATTCAACACCAATTTATGATAAAAACTCTCCAGAAAATGGGCATAGAGGGAATCTTCCTCAACATAATAAAGGCCATATATGACAAACCCACAGCCAACATCATTCTCAATGGTGAAAAACTGAAAGCATTTCCTCTAAGATCAGGAACAAGACAAGGTTGCCCACTCTCACCACTCTTATTCAACATAGTTTTGGAAGTCCTAGACACAGAAATCAGAGAAGAAAAAGAACTAAAAGGAATACAAATGGAAAAGAAGAAGTAAAACTGTCACTGTTTGCAGATGACATGATACCGCTATACGTAGAAAATCCTAAAGATGCCACCAGAAAACTACTAGAACTAATCAATGAATTTGGTAAAGTTGCAGGATACAAAATTAATGCAGAGAAATCTCTTGCAGTCCTATACACTAACGATGAAAAATCAGAAAGATAAATTAAGGAACTAATCCCATTTACCACTGCAACAAAAAGAATAAAATACCTAGGAATAAACCTAACTAAGGAGGCAAAAGACTGGTACTCAGAAAACTATAAAACACTGATGGAATAATTCAGAGATGACATAAACAGATGGAAAATATATCATGTTCTTGGATTGGTAGAATCAACATTGTGAAAATGACTGTACAACTCAAAGCAATCTGCAGATTCAATGAAATCCCTATCAAACTACCAATGGCATTCTTCACAGAATTAGAAAAAAAAAATTATGATTTGTATGGAAACACAAAAGACCCCGAATAGTGAAAGCAACCTGGAGAAACAAAAAATGAGCTGGAGGTATCAGATTCCCTGACTTCAGACTATACTACAAAGCTACAGTAATCAAGACACTATGGTACTGGCACAAAAACAGAAATATAGATCAATGGAACAGGATAGAAAGCCCAGAGATAAACCCACACACATATGGTTACCTAATTTATGACTGTGGAGGCAAGAACATACAATGGAGAAAAGACAGCCTCTTCAATAAGTGGTGCTGGGAAAACTGGACAGCTACATGTAAAAGAATGAAATTAGAACACTCCCTAACACCATACACAAAAATAAACTAGAAATGGATTAAATATCTAAATGTAAGACCAGACACTATAAAACTCTTAGAGGAAAACATAGGAAAAACACTCTTTAACATAAACCATATCAATATCTTTTTTGATCCCCTCCTAGAGTAATGAAAATGAAAACAAAAATAAAGAAATGGGACCTAAAATACATAAAAGCTTTTGCACAGTAAAGGAAACCATAAACAAGATGAAAAGACCACCTCAGAATGGGAGAAAATCTTTGCAAATGAAGCAATGGAAAAGGGATTAATGTCCAAAATATACAAGCAGCTCAATATCAAAAAAACAAACATCCTAGTCAAAAAATGGGCAGAAGACCTAAATAGACATCTCTCCAAGGAGGACATACAGATGGACAAGGGGCAAATGAAAGGATGCTCAACATCATTAATTATTAGAGAAATGCAAGTCAAAACTATAATGAGGTATCATCTCACACTGGTCAGAATGGCCATCATCAAAAAATCTACAAACAATAAATTCTGGAGTAGGTATGGAGAAAAGGGAACCCTCTTACACTGTTGGTGGGAATGTAAATTGATACAGCCACTATGGAGAATAGTATGGAGGTTATTTAAAAAACAAAAAATAGAATTACCACATGACCCAGCAATTCCAGTACTAGGCATATAACCTGAGAAAACCATAATTCAAAAGGACACATGTACCCCAATATTCATTGCAGAACTATTTACAATTACCATGATGAGGAAACAACCTAAATGTCCAATGACAGATGAATGGATAAAGAAGAGGTGGTATATACACACAATGAAATATTTACTCAGTGATATAAAGGAACAAAACTGGGTCATTTGTAGAGATGTGGATGGACCTAGAGTCTGTCATACAGAGTGAAGTAAGCCAGAAAGAGGAACACAAATATCGTATATTAACGCATATATGTGGAATCTAGAGAAATGGTACAGATGAACCTATTTGCAGAGCAGGAATAGAGACATAGTCATAGAGAATGGACATGTGAATATGCGAGGGAAGGGGAGATGGGATGCACTGGGATATTAGGTGTGACATAAATGCACTACCATGTGTAAAATATTTAGCTAGTGGGAACCTGCTGTATAGCACAGGGAGCTCAGCTTGGTGCTCTGTGATGAACTAGATGGGTGGGATGGGGGAGTGGAAAGGAGGTCCAAGAGGGGGGGGATATATGTATACATATAGCTGGCTCACTTCATTGTATAGTAGAAACTAACACAACATTGTAAAGCAATTATACTCCAATTAAAAAAAAAAGTACAATCAATCCCCACTCCCCACATCTAACACTCTCAGACACCTTTATGTTTCTCTCTTTTCTCGCTTTATAACATGTATCACCCTCTAACATACTAACCAATTCCCCAATTTTTTTTTTTTTTTATTTTGTGTTAATCTTTCGACTACTAGACTGAAAACTTCACAAGGGCAGGGAACATTGATATTTTGGTCACTGATATAGCCTAAGAACCTAAAACCATGCCTGAAAAATAGTACTTTCTTAGAAATATTGCTGAATGAATGGAATTTTAAAACAAAGTGTATGATCTTTCTGTCTCTTACCATTTCTCTTTAGTGTGTTCCTGTTACTACCGAAATAGGAATTAGTTTGATTCTGTTCAAGTGAGTTCAATAAATGTGTAGTTTATCTGGCCCTCCTTCCAAGGAGCTTTACTGGAACTCTCCCAGTATAAGACAGACATGCAAATAAGAAACATATACATTTTTATTTATTTTTCTTGTTTGATTGCTGTGGTTAGAACTTCCAATATTATGTTGAATAGAAATGGTGAGAGTGAGCATTCTTGTCTTGTTCCTGATTTTGGAAGGAAGGCTTTCAGTTTTTTCACTGTGATATATGGAATGGAATGGTACTCAGCCATAAAAAAGAATGAAATAATGTCATTTACAGCAACATAGCTGGACCTAGAGATTATCATACTAAGTGAAGTAAGTCAGACAGAGAAAGACAAATATCATAGGATATAACTTATATGTGAAATCTAAAATAACATTACAAATGAACGTATTTAGAAAACAGAAACAGACTCACAGACATAGAAAACAAATTTGTGGTAACCAAAGGAGATGAGGGATAAATTAGGAGTTTGGGATTAACATATACACATATATAAAATAGATACACACTACTATGTATATAAAATAGATAAAAAGAAAGGTCCTACTGTATAGCACAGGGAACTATATTCGATATCTTTTAATGACCTATAATGGAAAGAATCTGAAAAAGTATATATATATATATATATATATATATATATATACACACACACACACACACACACATATATCTGAATTACTTTGCTGTACACCTGAAACTAACACATTATAAATCAACTATACTTCAATAAAAATTACATTTAAAAACATAGAAGGAAAAATGCTAAAAATAGATATAAACAAAGAGAAAATGATGCTTAGTCCAAACGATGATGACTGACTGGAGATCCTGTCAAAGTGAAGAATACAAATAAGAATAATCCAATTTTGACAGTGGAGAAAAGAGAGAGGGTATTTCTAGGGGAGGGGCTGGCCTGACTGCTGACCCCACGTAAAGAGTGTCTAGTACATGATTAGCACAGGGATTATGTGGAGGTTTTAGTTGGAAATGAAACAGAGTGGGTCTGATAAAAAAAGGTTCTCTATTCCTTTGCTAAGGCATTTGAGACCTGACTGTAGGCAGTCAGGGAAAACTGGGTGTTTTCAATATTAGGGGTGAAAACAGATGTCTTCCATTCAGTGAAGTGTGGGATTTGAGCTCAGGAACCCAACCCAGGAGTGAAGGTGGCTCAGGGCAGCCTCACATGGCTCTAGCAAGTTTGTCCAGTTAAATTGCATTTATGTCCCTTGACGTTATTTCCTTCATTGGGATCTGAGAATAAGCCATGCTTGTGCAGTCTTAATATAAACTGCAGCCTTAAGTTTGTTAATTAAAGAAATAGATTTTTTATGAGAACACATGAAGCCATTATCACATATAAGCACTGTATCAAGTGGGTCAGAGGTATTTTAGATTTTTTTTTCCTACCTCACAGTTGCCTGCTAATTACGTTTTATCTTGATTACAAACAACTATCCCTCAGCCCCAAGGAATGTTTCCAATTAAGCATCACATAATGCCAATTTAAAAACTGAGAGGCCAGTCCAGATACCCTTTGACTAGAGCTGTCTTTCCTTCACTGCCACAGGGATACCAGAGTTTGAGAGGAACTTCTGTATCCTTGAAGCCCCAGGCAGAAAGAAAAAATAGTGTTGAAAAGGCAGGAGATTTGGTCAGCTGCCAGCCACCATGAAAATAAACTGTGCAAAAGAGTTGTGGGCTGTAGAAACTTAAACGGGCAGAGTCAACGTGAGCTTAGGTTGATTTATTCCCATTGAAGATGGAGTGCTGCTCAGTCTGTGATGTGGAACGCTGAGGAACACACACCAAGTCTCCCATTACTGCCTCCTTTGGAGGCCAAGCTTGTAGTGAAACAACCAGAAAATCCATGTCCTTAGGAACAGAGCTTAGTACATAGTATGTAGGCGGGTTTCTTATTTTTTGGCATTGTGTTTTATCCTACTATCTTCATGATTGCCTTTGAAATCATCCTAAGGCGAGTCATTCACTGCCAAATCGCTTTGCGCTCCTCAGGATAGATCTCACTTTTCAGCTCTCATAGAAGGGGAAAGGGAGTTTTATAATTCTTAGGCAAATAAAGAAGGCAAGGAAATCAGACTCTGTGACACTCTCACACACATTTTAATGACATAAGAGCAAGTATTAGACACATCTTGGGAAGACAGAGAAAGGAAAGTGTGAAACGTGATGTGAGGCCTGTTTGGAGTGAAAGCCAGTCTCATGGGGTATTGGATTGTGGAGTCAGAGAGGGTGACTTATAAGTATAGGAGCTACAGATGGTAACTTAATTCCCTTCCTAATTTCCGGCCTGATGACCTGTGTCCCTAATGAGTCACCAGCATTGGTTATTGTATAGTCAGGCCACTCAGGATGGCTGTTCTCTTGCTCTCTGTACATCACCTGCCCAACCAGTGCCTGCTTCACCTACACATACTCACCTGACTGACCTTCCTATATACTTGTCCCAGGCGCCAGCTGGTGACTGTTCTTATCAAAGGGGCGGGAAGGGGCATGTCCCTCTGCTGGTTTCCCTGGTGACTGATGAGCCAACCTGACGTCAAGTCCCTCTATAACTGGCCATCACCCATTTCCCTGGGAGCAAAGACTGCTGCCATGTCCTGCCCGCTGTTTGCTGCACACAGTGTGGTGTTGATCCAGCATCTTGCTTCAGTTGTGTAAGATCCACTCCCCTGCCACTGATCTATTAAACCACTGATGTCTCTGTTGCTGACTCTGGGCTCGTTCTTCAGTCTTAAAGCTGTGTAAATGCAGGCCTTGTAGGCCTGTGGGGTGCAGCCCAACTGTTATGTTTATAGCAGTGTCCAAGGTAGAAATTGGAAGACCTCCATCTCATTCCTTTTTTCTTCTCATTCTATACCCTCTCTTTAGATGATTTTACTCTCCCATCTAATCGTGGGCATGTTTAACCACTAACAATAATATCCACCTTCAAAATCCAGTCATGGCTGGAGTTCTCTACTATATTCCAGATTCATAAATCCTATTTTCTACTCTAACATTTCCCTTGGATGTCCAAAAGACACTTCAAAATTACTGTGAACACACACAGCTGGTGAACTCACCACTGACATTCCTTCACCTGACCACCCCCACAGCCTCAATACCAACACTGTCCGATGAAATCTCCTTCTATATCCTTTCCATTCTGCCCCATTGATTTTTCTGGAATGAGTCTTCTTCTCATCACCCTAACCATCACCACACTGGATCAGGCCTCACCTGCATAACTGCCAAGGTTCAGCAGTCCTCACTGGCCTCCTCATCTTTACCCCTTTACCCAGCCATCAATCCCTTTATCACTACAGGAGGGATCTTTCAGGAATAGAAATATGGTCACAGCATTCCTGCATTTAAAATAGATCTATAGTTTCTTATTACCAATAGCAATGTCTCCTGTTAGACCTAAAGTTCGTGAATCTCACGCCAGGTCAACTGGGTTAGCAATCATTTCAGAAACCACTCCCCAGCCTGGGGTCACACACCTTGCATAATCTGGTTCCCATCCCACTTGCATAATCTGGTTCCCACCCCACTTCACCTGTCATTACTCCTCTCCATACCTCCAACCATATTAAAATAGTTTTACCTTTCTGAAGATGCTGGGTCATGGGGTCATGTTGTTACTTCTGTAAGGAATGTCTTTATATCTATCTTTGGACAACTGAACTGATTTCCATTGTGCTGAGGCCTCACCCCCTGAAGCTTCTCCGTGAATGCCTTTCTGGTGGCATGGGGCACATAGACTAGTTATGATCTGTATACCATACAGAAAGGGAATTGTGGGAGGACAGGGCTTTACCTAGATTTCCACCCATATATCTCTAGCACCTAGGATGTCTCTTGACACATAGAAGATGTTCAGCAATGTTTATTAAATACACATCCCCATCAGTGCAAGCCTCCCTCTTCTCTTTGTTGTGAATAAACGCAGCAAATCTCACACATATTTCAAATAAGTACATCATGCAAATGCACCCAAGTTTGGTTCTGTCCCTTTATGTGCTTTTAGCTTCAGCTTCTCTCTTGGCCTTTGGAAAGCCACACAGTCTGATCCCAACATCAGCACCTGTTCTGGCTGGCATCCCTAAGCTTCTACGTGATCAATGACTGTATGATCATATAGGTAACATCATATCTAATTACCATGACAATGTCAGCATTACAAATAGGTATGTGATTCTGATTTATTGTTAATACCTCAATATTTAATTTTAAACAGAGGGAAGCACCATATACATAACTTTAAATGACATCTTATGTGATTTATATGGAGAAACACTATCAGTCAGATGAGTTATTTGTCATTGCTAAAGAAAATAACTCAACCATTAATAATTATGGTAAAAGCTGTTAGATTTATGTACTAGAGTCATTATTAAGAACTTTGAAATAGTTACAGATGAGGAGAAGATTGACAGTTAAATCTATTAAAACTACCAATCTATTAAAACCACTGAAATTTTATTCTAACCAGATAACTTTAGGGGAAAAAAATGTCCTTTTTGAGCTAATAAATAAAAGCCTTCTGTAAAATAAAAAATATATATAAGATGGAAAATAAGAAGTATGTAATCTTATAATTTAACATGTGTAGAGTTGAATGGTGAATTAGATTCCAAAACTTTCACCACAATAATGACGAAGAATTACATATATTTTGATTACAGTTGTTTGATTCCATGTAATGAGGACTCAAACAGTTAAAAAAAGCTGTTTGAGAATTTTAATCATGAACAAAATATCAACTGTGCCACCTTGAAATTTCAGTACTTGTAAAGGCTCCAAGCTCATTTATAACAATATTTATGATAAATCGTACTTGTATATTTGAGTCTAAATATTTCAATGAAGTTTGATAAAATGATTATTAAAATACTGCCAACTACTATTAATAAAGTTAAAGATTTTTTTGGGTTTTCTCAAGGTATAAATACCAGGTAGACTATTTTTATAGAAAACATGTTAGTAAAATAATGTTTTTATTTAATGATAATATACTGTGCACAAAAGACAAGTGATTTATTCATTGTGCTACTTTTTTCTAATCAGGTATTTGGGAGAGAAACAATGAAAAACTTTTTTAAAAAACTGTGGAACAGATTAATGATTATTCTTTTGGTCTACTTGCTTGACGAAACATTCTGGGATCTCAAGCAGCTAGCAACATAACTATTTGAAGAAATGTTTTAGAATGACATATTGAGAGGTAGATGTGCTATACGATTATACGGACAATGGAAAAGAGCTCTAAGTAATTTAGGAATTCCAAGGGTACATCATCTTCATGGCATTTTTCGTAGTGTGATTAGCATGACTAATATCAAAGAAATACTGGCCATAAGCAAAATATATGTATTTTGGTCAGTATATGTGTATATATGCATATGTATATATATATGGTCATTTTTATCATTCTTCTTTAGTCAGAGACAAGCTAAAAGATTTTTGACCTTCCCCATCATATACAAAATGTTTAACCAATGTGGTGTGTTGATTATTCCATTTTAAAAGGCTGGTTAAACAAAAGTAAACCTTAATATTGTACTGTGCATATAACAGTAATACCGGGCTTGCAGAGAAAGAAGTTCAGTTGCTGGAACCTGCTGAATAAGTAATCAAATTGCTGTGCTTCAAGAGTGCAAGTATTTTTTACACAAGGTGTTTTGTAAAGATGTACAAATCATTCCACTCCAGGAAAGAGGCTGAAATTGGTGTCATGTAAGGAAAGCTGAGATGCAGATGGAAATTCAGAGGCAGTATTTTGTGTGCCAATTGCAATTGCTTCATCCTCATTTCTAGATGCAAGTATTAAGGACAAATTTGTTTCAAGTCATTGTGAAGCAGCAATTGCATACACAAATATTATAAATCACACAATGTTAGAGTACCAGGCTTAACTCTGCTTCTGTAAATATTCTGACACCAATTATTTTCAAGCAGTGCACAAAAATTCTATGTGTGGCTTAATTTTAATGAAATTGAATGTGTTCTGAGTGTTTGTATATTTTGGCTTTTTATTTTCAGCTTATATTGAGTTATCAATATTATTGGTCTTGAATTTGGCTGAACATTGACGTAAACACTCAAACATATTGCATTTGACCAAAATATGTATTATTATTTTTTCTCTCTCTCAACAGTTCTCTGATGTATGTAGATGTATCAGTAGAAGTAGGCTAGCTAAGGTATGCTCATTTCAAATCAACTCACCAGCACTGTGTTGACAATTTCCTGACAATACTAGGTTCTCTAAGTGATACAACATAAGGAACCCAATTAACCAAGGGAGCCCTGAGCTATTGTCTTTTTTCAATTTCCTCCCATTCCATTCCATGTATACCTCTCTGCTTCTTCCTTTCCTAAATCATGCTAATATCCTTCAACTTTATCTTGATTTCAATTAAAATTCTATTTTAAAATTTCTGAACTATTAAATATTGCATGGTGATTGCAAATAATTTGGAAATATTATAACTTTTTAAAAGTCATATTTCTATACAGTATAACCCTCAAGTGCTTTGGAGGTGTTAACGTCATATTACTAAACATACAGACCCATAGATTTGTGTTCTGAGTGTTTGTATATTTTGGCTTTTTATTTCCAGCTTATATTGAATTATCAATATTATTCCATGCACTTTAGTATTTCTCAAAGTGCTTCTTATTGTCTGTATGCTATTTCAATATCCACATATGTCACAATTTTTAAAATTATTGCCTAGTTTTGGATATTTGTTTTATTTTTGATTACTTTTCTCAACTAGATAATGCTGTCAATAACTTCTGTTTGCCAAAGACAAACAATAAAACAAACTAGAAGAAACTCATTAATAGAAACTATTTCTAAGTTTTCTCTTAGATTTAAAGTAATGAAAGTGGGATCAAAGGATATCAACTATTGAAGTTACACTTATGGTTATTCTCATTTTATTTTCTATTTTATACACCACCAACAGTATATTAGAATGGACAGCTCATTAAGCTTCAACACTTAACAAATCATATTTCCTTTTACTATTCCTTTTCTGGTTTTCTTCTGTCTCTGTCTTATGTCTGATAGAAATGAATTTAGACCTTGCAAATTTATCTCACGTTATTTAGGGCTATAGCAGGCAATTGGACTATTATTTAAGGATAAAATATATATCACATGTTATGCAATACTAATCAAGGTTCTCCAGACAAAGAGAGAGAGGGAGAGAAAGAGAGAGAGAGAGGGAATTATTTTAAGGAATTGACCCATGTGATTGCAGAGGCTAGTAAATCCAAATCGGCTGGGTAGATGGGCACACTGGATGGGATGGAGGCAGAATTTCCTCTTCCTCAAAGAATCTCAGTCTTTTTCACTTAATACCTTCAGCTGATTAGACAAGACCCACCCCCATTATAGAACATATTCTGCTTAACTCAGTCTACTGATGTAAATGTTAATTCCAACCACAGCAACATTCTGAGTGGTATTTGATTAAACCTTTGTGTATTATGGCCTAGTCATGTTGACATAAAATTAACCATCATAAGCATTCCAAAAGATCAAACCCAGACCTAGCAAAGAATAAAACAAAACTATCATTAATTCAGTTGAGTTACTAAGAAACATACCCTTGGTATTCCTTTGAGAGAAGAATTTGCAAACTTCGCTATTGAGACATGACAAATATCAGCAACCACTTAAATGATAAAGGTGCTCTATCCTAGAAGTGCCCTTACAGTCCAACATGTTCCAGTGGGTAACCTGAGGTCTTCATCTAAAGTTTGTCTTAGGAGACCTAATAAAGCTGATTGATTATCTGAGGGTCAGGAGTATTAAGGGGGCTCCATGATTTAATAGGGTTCAGGAGACTTAAGAAGGTTGCTTGATTTAATGGGTATGAGGAGACTTCAGGGGACTTATTGGTTTAATGGGGTTCCCATGATTTAAAGGGCCTGACTCAATCACTGGGAGTTATGTGATTTAAGGGGGCTGATTGAATCAATGGGGGTTAGGAGACTTAATAAAGCTGATTGATTGAGGGTCAGGAGAATTAAGGGGGCTCCATGATCTAATGGGTGTCAGGAGACTTACGAAGGCTAATTGATTTTGTGTGGTTCAGAGACTTAAGAAGCCTGATTGATTTCATGAGGTTCAGAAGAATTAAGAAGGATGATTGATTTAATGGGTGTAAGAAAGAAAAAGTTTGTCTCAAAACTTAATGAAATCAAGAAACATTCTAATGACATATACTGCCATAAGACCCTCGGTCCTTCCTTCTGGGGCACTTTGGGCCAGAAATGTAAACTATTGACTCCAGGATCTTCAGGATAAATAGCGGATTCTCATGTCTACCTCTCGGAGTTCTCATGAACGTTATGTCATGGAAACCAAATAAAGCTTGTACCATACTACCTGGCACAGAGTAGGTATTCAACAATTTGTATTTACCTACCCTCCAGAGTCATCATTCTAAAAACATCTCTCCCTTAAACTTAAGTTAGAAGCAAGCAAGATGATTATTCATTAAAACTTAGCCTAAGTAGGTTCTTGCCTGCTCTCTCTTCACCTTCCTATACTTGAACCAAAAGATTAGAGGAATATATTCCCAAGAAATAGTAAGTAGTCAAAAGGATGAGATGTCTTTATTGTTCCTTACAACAAAAGTGGAACAATCAGGAGGCTAACTAGATATTTTCTATTAAATAAAACATTTATTTTTTTGTAATGTTGCTAATAATTGGCTACTACTTAAGTTGACTTTCTACACATTGATACATAAATATATATATAGAACTGATAAGGGGTGGCGGTGGTAGTGTGATGAATTGGGAGAATTAGGATTGACACATATACACCAATATGTATAAAATAGATAACTAATAAGAACCTGGTTATCAAAAATAAATAAATTAAATTAAATTAAAAAAACTGATAAGGGCATATCATAAATACTTTCATTATCACATATCCAAATGGACTCATATGGTAGTTGTATTAAATCTGTCTCTAACTTGGAATATCATCCTAGATACATTCTTCTCATCCTCTGTTAGAGGTAGAAGATCAGTATCAGGAGATCAACTGCCAGTTTAATAACAGTGTATAGGGTAAATGGAAGTTATTGACAAGCAAGACTTTACTTTGAAAAAAGAGTTCAATATTTGAAGAACAAAAGATATGGTTTATTTATACACCCTATATTTACTGAAACATTTTTCTTTTGCCTCGTGAAGCAACTTACACAAGTTGTTGATAAACAGAGAACATTGAGGCTCACCTGATATTGCCCCAATACATCTACTTCAGAATATATTTGATTTTTAAAAATCACTTGCTTGCAGGTTAATGAGGAATAAGAAAATCTTTCATGTCCTATAGGTACTTGGAGCTCAGGTTACTAATCTATTAAATGGCTGCTCTAATATAATATGATTTTGTTAAAGATTAACCAAGAGAAGTACTCATGGAATTTTAGGTTTTCATGATTACATATTACTCTAAAAAATAAAAATCAAATTGTTTGACTTTGGCTGGTGGAGAAAAGAAGAAAAAATTAGTCCTGCTTATCTGTTGGTAGTACTAAATTTTAAAATGGATGGATAAATATTAATAGATAACTAGGTAGATAGCCGAATGCATGCTGTTGGACAAAAAAATAACAAGAAAGCCTACAGGTTATAGAGGTATTATATGTCTGAAATTTGTAACAACTAGTCCAAGAAGTTCCCAGAAAAAGAGAAAGTAGCAAGCAGGCAATAGCAGCATCATAGTCTCGCCCAAGTTAGGAAACAACACAGATTAGACCCTGTAAAGAAAAGCTGGTTAGTCAGGAACCAGGTGTCAAAGAAGCAAAGAAACAGAGGATGCCATTGGTTGGAGAGTAAGATAAGTGTGAAATGACCTAAAGATCTTGAAGATGTGTGTAAATTACAAGACAGGTGTGTGCGTTCTATGTCTGGTCCTGTGCCAACACATAGTAGGTGCTTGTTTTAGATGTCAGCCCTCTTGAATGCCTCACCTGCTTTCCTGATGGTTGGCCATTTCTCTCCCCGGTCTGTGGTGAATGGCCTTGTGGCCTGTGAGTTTCCACCATCTGAAGACAAAGGCCCTGAGTTTCTGGCTTCTCCCATCAACTCTTGACACAGAATCCCACAATACAAAGGTGAAATGTTGCTTCCTAGTCATTGCCCGAGAAGTCACATGACAACACCCGGGAATGTGTGTATGTGCATGGGTGGTGGACAGTGTAGCCAGGAGACAAGTGGAAGTCAAAGGATAAATTTGTTCTCCAATGTTCCCTCCATTGGATGTGCCTTATGTTTGGTTTTCCATACACCAGGCTGGTGTCTTGGTGAAACAATGACCAGCTTCATAAGACAATATTGTGTTTGTTTGTTTTCTATTCTATCTCACTTCATCTACCTTTTTTCCTCATTCTTGCTGGTCTAGGATTGTCCTTTACAGTAATGCCTTAGCACATAAGTTTTGCTTTGAGCTGTGGTTTCTATAGAACATAGACTAACATAATAGTTCTAGAAGTAGGTCTAGAGAGCACATCCTGGGGATGAGAGTTTGGACTTGGATTATCTACTTATCTGAGACATAAGATCCCATTGTTGGTGGTCACCAGAGTAATGATCACCCTAGCATGCGGTAACATCAAAGTTATTAAAGTTTTCACTTGTGGTTAACTGGGAAGAGAGGCAAGGGAAGGGCAGTTCAATGGGAAAACAACTAGCTGTGATTTTATTTTTTTTTTAATTTTTTGCCACACCCTGTGGCATGTGGGATCTTAGTTCCCCAACCAGGTTGAGATTCAGCCATATTTATATGTGTATCAATAATTCTTTCCATTTTATTGCTGAGTAGTATTTTATTGTACAGATATGCTACAATATATTTATCCATTCACATCTCGATGACTGCTTGAGTTATTTCCAGTTTGGGGCTATTATAAATAAAATGTCATGAAAACTTATATACAAGTCATTGTATGGACACATGCTTTCATTTTTCTTGAATAGGAGTCAAGGAATAGAAAGACTGGGTCATAGAGTAGGAGTATGTTTAAACTTTTAAGAAACTGGTGACCTAAATGGGAAGGAAATCCAAAAAAGAAGGGATATATGTAAACATATACCTGATTCATTTTGCTGTACAGTAGAAACTAACACGATCTTATAAAGCAACTATACTCCAATAAAAATTTTTAAAAAATGGAAATCTAGTTTTGAAAGTAGTTGAAGCATTTTTTAAAATTTTCACTAGCAGTCTATGAGAATTCCAGCTTTTCTACATGTTTGCCAAAACTTGATATAGTCAATTTTTAATTTTAGATATTCTAGTGTGCAATGGTGTATCATTGTTATGATTTGTATTTCCTTAACAATCATGATGTTGAATCTTTTCATGTAGTTATATGATATAAGTATATCTTCTTTGGTGAAAAATCAGTTCAAATCCTTTGTCTATTTGTTTTCTTGGGTTGTTTTCTTACTACTGAGTTCTGAGAGTTTTTCATGTATTCTGGATACAAGTCATTTATTGGATATATGATTTGTAAATATTTTCACTCAGTCTTTTGCTTGTCGTTTTTTTTTTCTGTTTACAGTGTATTTTGAAGAGCAAAATTTCTTTATTTTGATCAAGCCAAATTATATTTTTTTCTTTAATGGACAGTGCTTTATTTGTTGCTACTAAATAACTCTTTACCTAAGCCAAGATTAAAATGTTTACTCCTGTATTTTCTTCTAGAATTATTAGAGTTTTAGGTTTTCCATTAGAACTATGAACTATTTTGAGTTAATTTTGTTATATTAACTCAATATATATATGGTCAATATTATATGGTCAAAATTAAGGGTCATATTTTTTTCATGGAGTAGCCAGTTTTCCAACTCTGCAGAAAAGACACTAGCCAATGGAATGTTATTTTTTGTTAACAGTTGATTGTGTAGATATATTTCTGCATCTTCCATTTTGTTCCAGCAATCTATTTTTCTAGCTTGATGCCAATGATACAGTCCTAATTATTATAGCTTTATAATGTGTAGAAGTCAATGTAATTCTTCTAATTTTGTTATTTTTTATTAAATATTTTATGTCCTTTACATTTCTTTAAGAAGTTTGGAATCAGTTTCTCAGTTTTTATATCAAAATTCCTGCTGGGACATGGAATGTTATTATGTTGAAACTATAGATGCACTTGAAGAGGCATGACATCTTAAAAGCATTGAATCTTCCAATTCATAGAAACAGTGTATCTCTCCATTTATCTATGTCTTCTTTACTTTCCCTCAGTACTGTATTTTAACTATCAGTGTACAGTTCTTAAACATACATTATCAGGTTTATTATTATTTCATAGTTTAATGCTACTGTAAATTGTATGGTTTTTACTTCAATTCAATTTCTGTTGTTGTATTTTATAAAAATGCAGTTGTTTTTTGCATGTTTGATGATCTAGATTCCCATATACATGCTAAATTCAGTTATTTATTCTAGCAGTACTTTTTTTGTGTGGATTCCATAGGATTTTTTTACATAAACAATCATGTTGTCTATAAGCAAGAACAGTATTGCATCTTTCTGATTTGAAAGCTTTAATTTATTTTTCTTGTCTTGCAGTAATAGCTGTAATCTCCAGCACTAAGTTAAAGTAGTGAGAGGAGACATTTGTGCATTTTTACTAATACTAGGGAGACAACATTTAATATCTCACCACTAAGTATAATGCCACGCTGCAGATTTTTCACAAAAACCCTTTACCAGGTTGAGGAAATTTTCTTCTATTGACAGTTTGCTGAAATATTTTTATCAGGAATGGATGCTGAATGGTATCAAATAATTTTCCTGAATTTATTGAGATGTTTTGTTAATGTTGTGAATTACAGTAACTTTTTTTTAATGTTAAATCAACCTTGCAGCTCCAGAATAAGCCTCAGTTGGTGATAGTATGTTTTTAAAAACAGTTATATTCAATTAGATGAATTCTGTTAAAAATTTTTGAATGTGTGTTCTTGAATATTTTCAATTTGTGGTTTTGATATTGATATGTAGTTTATTTATTTTTTCCTTATAATGCTTTTGTCTTGTTTTTGTATCAGAGTTATGTTGACCTCATACTCATAAAAAGAATTGAGAAGTCCTCCCTATTTATTTTTTGGAAGAGTTTCCATGGACTTACAATTAATTATTCTTTAAAATTTTAGTAGAATTGCATAGTGTAACCATTTGGGCTTGAAGTTTTCTTTGTTGTAAAGGTCTATCTATGCACTCAATTTCTTTAATATATTTGGGAAACTTTAAGCTATCTCTTCCTGAGTAAACTTTAGTAGTTAATGTCTTTCAAAGAATCTGTTCTTTCACATAAATTGTCAAAGGTATTAGCATTAAGATATTCAGAACCCTCAATAAAATGAGTATAGAGGGAACATATCTTAATATAATGCAGGTCATGTATGACAAGCCTACAGCTAACATCATACTCAACAGTGAAAGGCTGAAATTTTTTTAAGATCAGGAACAAAATAAGGATGCCCATTCTCATCCCATTTATTCAACATAACATCTGAAGGCCTATCCAGAGCAATTAGGCAAGGAAAAGAAATAAAGGCATCTAAATTGGAAAGGAAGAAGTAAAACTGTCTCTATTTGCAGATAGCATAATATGTATAAAACCCTAAAAGCTACACCAAAAATCTGTTAGAACTAATAAATGAATTCAGTAAATTTGCAGGATATAAAATCAATATGCAAAATCAGCTACATTTCTCTACACTAGTAACAAACTATCAGAAAGAGAATTTAAGAAAACAATCCTGTTTACAATCACATCAAAAATAATACAATACTTAGAAATAAACTTAACCAAGTTTAATCAGTGATGTGTAAGATGTGTATGCTGAAAACTATAAGACAGTGATGGAAAAAAAATTGAAGAAGACACAAACAAATAGAAAGATATTCAATGATCATGGAATAATTAATATTGTTAAAATGCCCATATTATCCAAAGTAATCTACAGATTCAATGCAATCCCTTATCAAAATTTCAATGGCATTTTTCACAGAAATAGAATAATCTTAAAATTTGTATGGATACACAAAAGACCCCAATTAGCCGATGCAATCTTGAGAAAGAACAACAAAGCTGGAGGCATCACCCTTCCTGATTTCAAAGTATATTACAAAGCTATAGTAATCAAAGTAGTACAGTGCTGGCATAAAAACAGACATATAGATCAATGGAACAGAATAGAAGGCCCAGAAATAATCCCACATGTATGGTCAAATAATTTATGACAAAGGAGCCAAGAATATACAGTGAGGAAAGGACAGCCTCTTCAATAAACAGTGTTGTGAACACTAGACAGCCACAGGCAAAATAATAAAAATGGACCACTATCTTAAACTATACACTAAAATAAACTCAAAGTGGATTAAAGACTTGAAAGTAAGACCTGAAACCATGACTTCTAGAGAAAAACATAGGCAGTAGTCCCCTTGACAATCAATCTTGGCAATGACTTTTTTGGATGTGTCAGCAAGAGCAAAGGCAACGACAGCAAAAACTAAATAAAATGGGACTATATCAATCTAGAAAGCTCTGCACATCAAAGGAAACCATCAACAAAATGAACAGGCAGCCTATAGAAAGGGAAAAATATTTGCAAATCATATATCTGATAAAGAGTTAATATCCAAAATATATAAAGAACTCAATAGCAAGAGAACAAAATACATGATTAAAAAGTGGGCAGATGATCTGAACAGATAGTCTTCCAAAGAAGACATACAGATAGAAAACAAGTGCACGAAAAGGTGTTCAACATCACTAATCAGGGAAATGCAAATCAAAACCACAATAACACTTCACACTTGTTAGAATGGATATCGTCAAAAAAGGCAAGAAGTAAGAAGTGTTGCAAGGATGTGAAGAAAAGGGAACTCTTTTGCATTGTTGGTGGGAATGTGAATTGGTGCAGCCACTATAGAAAACAGTATGGAACATCCTCAAAAACTTCTGGGTATTTATCCAAAGGAAATAAAAACACTAACTTGAGAAGATATGAATCCCCATTTTATTTCACTATTATTTACAATAGTCAAAACATGGAAGCAACATAAGCATATATTGATGGATGAATGGATAAAAAAGGTAGTACATACACAATGGAATATAATTCAGCCATAAAAAGAATGACATCTTGTCGTTTGTGACAACATGGGAAGACCTGAAAGCATTATGTTAAGAGAAAGAAGTCAAACAGAGAAAGACAAGCACTGTATGATCTCACTTATACATGGACTCTAAAATTATAAACAATAATATAGTAGTAATAATAATAAACCAAAATAACTCACAAAAAAACTGAACTCGTAGGTACAGAGGACACGTTGGTGGTTACCAGAGGTAGTGGGTGGGGGGTTGAACCAAATAAGTGAAGGTGGTCAAAAAATTACAAACTTCCAACTGTAAAATAAATAAGTCATAAGGACATAATGTACTATATGGTGACTATAGTTAATAATATTATATTGCATATTTGAAAAGTTGCTAATTGTGTAGGTCTTAAAAGTTCTCATCACAAGAAAAAAAGTGTAATTTGTATGGTAATGGGTGTTAACCAGACTTATTATGGTGATCGTTTCACAATATATACAAATATTGAATCATTACTTTGTACACCTGAAATTAATATAATAGTATATGTCAATTCTATCTCAATAAAAAAGAAGAAAAATGTATTGCAGATCTGACTTATTCCAGGCACTTCTCTCAGTACTGTGGATGTCAAAAATATATTATTCCCATATACCTATGCAAAATCGCTTCTTCAAATGTTTTTTTTTTCAAAATATTATTAAACTGGCTGGAATATGGACACTAATATTCTTGCAACTTTTCTGTAAATCTAAAACTATTCTAAAATGTAAGTTTATTAAATGTTAAAAAATACACTCAAAATATTCCCTTATTATCCCTTTTAATATTTTTAGAATTTATAGTGATGTCAACTATATCATTCTTGATGTTGACAATTTGTGTCTTCTCTCTTTTACCTTATCAGTCTGACTAGGGTTAGCAATTGTTTTGACCTTACCAGATAACCAGCTTTTGGTTTCAGCAATTTTCTTTACTATTTTTCTGTCTATTTCATTGATTTCCACTCTGATCTCATATTTATAATTTTTCTTCTTGTTTTGGTTTCACTTTTTCTTCTTTTTCTAGTTTCTTAAAGTAGAAGCTAGGGTCATTGATATGAGACCATTCTTTTTGAACATTGTGTTTATGTGCTAAAAATTTCCTGTTTGGGTAAATTTTGCTTTACTTGTATATCACAAAAATAATGTGATTTGTTTTCGTTTTTATTTATTTCAACATACAATTCTAATTTCTATTTTGAATGTAACTATGTTCCATAGATTATTTAGAAGTGTTTTTTTTTTTTGGTTTCTTGGTTTTAATAATTTTCAAATATTTGAGGACTTCCCAGATATCTTTCTAGTTAGCATAATGCCCTCAAGGTCCATCCATGTTGTCACAAATGGAAGAATTTCTTTTTTTCTCATGGCTGAATAATATTCCATTGTAATATATATATCACATGTTTCTTATCCATTCATCCACTGATAAACAGTTTGTTTTCATATCTTGAATATTGTTAATAATGCTGCAACAAACATGGGAGTGCATGTATCTCTTCAATATCTTGTTTTCATTTCCTTTGGACTTATATCCAGAAGTGGAATTGCTGGATCATATGGTAGTTCTAATTTAATTTTTTCAGGAACCTCCATACTTTTTCTATAGTGGCTGAACCAATTTACATTGTTAGTGTATCAAAACACAACTGATTTATATATGTTGATTCTGTATCCTATAACTTTACTGAATTCCTTGATTAATTCCAACAAAAATTGTTTTGGTTGAATCTTTAGGATTTTCTATATATAAGATCATATCCTTGGCAAATAATGATAATTTTACTTTCTCCTTTCTGATTTGGATGCCCCTTATTTCTTTGTCTTACCAAATTGCTTTAGCTAAGACTTCAGTACTGTACTATGTTGAATAAAAGTGGTGACAGTGGGCACTCTTTTCTTTTTCTTTAACTTAGTGAAAAATCTTTCAAATTTTTCTGTTTAGTATAATGTTACCTGTGGGCTTGTTATATATGGCCTTTATTATGTTGAGGTATGTGTTTTCTATAACCAATCTGTTAAGGATTTTTATCATGAAAAGATGTATTTTGTCAAATTCTTCATGATAATTATACAATTTTTATCTTTCATTCTATTATTGTGGTATATCACATTTATTAACTTGCATAAGTACATCATCTTTGCATCCCTGGGATAAATTCTACTTGGTCATGATGTATAATCCTTCAAATGTGTTGTTGAATTCAGTTTGCTATTTTGTTAAAACTTTTTGCATCTATATTTGTCAGAAATATGTCTGTAGTTTTCTTATTCTTATAGTGTCCTTATCTGCTTTTGGTATCAGGGTAATGCTGGCCTTATAGAATGAATTCAGAAGCATTCCTTTCTCTTCAATTTTTTAAAATAGTTTGAGAAGGATGCATTAATTCTTCTTTAAATGTTTGGTAGAAGACACCAGCAAAGCCACCTGGTCCTGGCTTTCTCTGTTGGGAGACTTTTAATTAGTCTCCTTACTTGTTATTGGCTTATTCAGTCAGGTTTTCTATTTCTTCTTGATTCTGTATAAGTAGATTATATGTTTCTAGGAATTTATTCATTTCTTCTAGGTTATCCATTTTTTTGGCATATCATTGTACATACGTATAGTCTCTCATAATCCTGTATATTTCTGTAATATCAGTTGTAATGTCTCTTCTTTCATTTATGTTTTATTTATTTTGGTCTTTTTTCTTTTTATCTTTGTTAGTCTAGTTAAAGTTTTATCAATTTTATCTTAAAAAGAAACAGGGCTTAGTTTTGCTGATTTTTTTCTATTGTTTTTCTGGTTGCTCTTTCATTTATTTCTGCTCTAATTTTTGTCATTTCTTTCCTTCTGCTAGTTTTGTGCCAGGTTTTTCTTCTATTTCTATTTCCTTGAAGTGTAAATTTATAGTTTTTTTTAAAGATCTTTTCTTTTTCTTAATATATGCATTTATTGCTATAGTTGTGATGAATTTAGCTTTAACCTGGGACCCCTTATCCTATTTCATGCATTTTTACATGCTGTATGTGTAGGTAGAAGTAAGAATGACTACACAGTTGGCACATATAAAAATGAGGACTGACTTTACCTTCAAAAAATGTTTTTAAATAATGAAGGAGTTAAATATGGACACAAGTGATATACTTCCTTCACAATTAATAAAATTGAAATAGTTATTAATTTTCAAGATTTTTCAAGATAAAACATGCAGATTATATATATATATATATATTTTACTCTAGTATTCTTCTTAATTTCCCAAACCACACAGTTCTCCCTCTTTTCTCAGGACAGCATGAAAACTCTTCAGTATAAATCCATAATAATTATTGAATTATTGAATATTCAATTCCAAAGCATGCTGCTGTAAGAATGCAGGTATGTATTGCACTTAACGCTTCTTTCTATGTCCATTTTATACCCTTTGTTGATAAATCAGGATGTGTGAGGCTTCGTGTGTGGGGGTTGTACCATGTATAAATTTTTACTGAATTCAAAAATTTTTATGAACTCAGGAAATACTGTTAGGTGACAGTGGAAGATTTGAACTGTAAAAAATAATTAAGACTAGCCATGAATCAGAAATAGCAAGTAGTAAAACAGGAAGATAGAAAGTTAAAAAAAATAGTAATTTGGTGGTAAATAGATGGTGAAGCTTGATTTTGAGCTCAGTTGCTGGAGGAAAACAAAAATACAGTAAAACTGACTCTTAAAGCAGCCAAGATTCCTAATGGAAACAGCTTATTTGAGGCATCACAAAATTGGAAACCATAAAACTAGTCCTGTCCATCAAAATTCATCAGTTTTATGAAGAAATGTACTAATGATTCAATGATTCTACTCACTGAAGAAAAGACTGGAAAGAATCTGAAATAATGCTCTAAATAATTCTCCAACTGCTGAGTTATTTTTCTAATAAGTTTGGTAATTATTGCACATATTTCATAATTTTACCTTCACTTGAGTCAGTTCTACTCCAAATACAACATGAGGGAAGATATTACTGAACATTAGTCATTAATGTGCTATGATTTTTAGCAAATGGTATTTAATATCCCTATAATTACTAATAAAACTCTTTTATTTCATGTTTATATTTCTATAGAAGAGAGCTAGAAAAATCCTAATGGGATTGATTGTCAGTTATTTCCAAATTCAAAAATATAATTTCTTTAATATTAACTCCCTTAAGTTCTCTATATTTTACATCTTCAGTGTAAAAATAAAGAACAGATATATCATCATTTATAAAATTGCCTTTAATTTAATATTTATAAGGTAAACTGTTATAGGAATGGCATGTTTCCATGGACCAACATTGTGCATCTATATATTCGTTTCCTTTTGGGTAAAATATTTCTAAAACTTCAACATTTTAAGATGAAATAAATATTTCTGGATTGTATATTTATTCAGTAAAACACCAACTATTTGAGAAACTGTGTGCTAAGATAGCTTCAAATTTTCACACCCATCAACTCAATTCACTACTATAATAAATATTGACTTCAATTATGACTAATACAAAATTCAATGTAACAGATAAAAATCTAAGTCTACAAACTTAAAAAAAAGTAACTTCCTTTGTCTACATTTTAATTTCTATTTGACCTCCTCTATCCCACTCTCCCTCTTTGGGCTTACCCACAATGCATAAAAGGTCTTCTTTTACTTTCTCAAAACCTAAGAGGTAGAGAGACTTCCTGCAGAGAGGTGGAGCTTGGCCCTGGGGGAGGCGTGTCCTCCTTGTTTGTCATCCATCCACAATGATACCTCCTGAGATGCACCGTATTCCCATCAGACCTCAATCGTCAGATCACAGATCCCATTCCTGAGCCTTTCCTCATTTCCCTGTGAAGCCTCCTCGCATCTGGATTTTTTCCAGTGACATTTGTTTTTGCTCTTCTTGGCTACATGGGGTTATTCTGGTGCTCCCATTGTGCTTTGGGACCATCAGAAATGCTTAGAGTTGTTTCTGTTCATTTATCTAGACCAGCCTTTCTCAACCAAGATTCCTCAAAGGAACTACATACCAATAAATGACTTCAGTAACTATTTTCTCAATATTCCAAGACTTCTACATAATTAGTGTCATTCTAGATGCATAGGATATTAAGGCTTAGTTCTCTAGTGGAATCAACTATATCTAGACTCTTCAGGGATGCAGTAGTATTTTCAAACCTATCTGGAAACAGCCTGACCAGGGTTAAGGGGAGTATATAGTGCCCCTACTCAGTCCATCAGTAGCTAAATCCTCCTGATTTTCCCTTGAATTTACCCCCTACCTTCATCCAGAATATCACATGTAGTAGGGAAAATTTGCTTTGATTCGTTATTTCTACATCCCAAATTCTCTTCTATGTTTAAGCTTAAGCTCTTGAACATGACAAGCCAACAACTTGACACTTTCTTATATTTTTGTTCTGCTGCATGATTCTTTTTCTGTAACTAATGAATGCAAAGTGTCAAGTCAATCAAATAGGGTTAAGGATAATAACTGCAGAGAAAGGAGTGGGGGTGGTCATGGAGTAGGCAGTAAAAATTAATATTTCAAAACTATTGAAACAGATAACACAAAGGTGAAGATAGAAAGCACTTGTCCTTGTGGAGTTAACAATCTAGAAGAAAACGCATAATTTAGTTAAGTGGCTTACACAGAGTTGTTTATAATTGCAATATGTAAGAAACTAACTAATAACTATAACTCATATCATTAGAACACCTTTTACATTTGGTATAATGTTTCTGTTTGTTAGATTTTATAACTAGAATTTTATAAACAGGGAGACCAATGTTCAGAGAATTTACATGATTGAGATTATAAAGCTAGTTAATCATGGGGGCTGGAGTTTAACACATATTATTAGTCTTCTGTTATTTTATATGTAAAGACAGAAAATGTTTATATATGCTAATGAAATCAGGACTTTAAAAATAAATGCTTAATTAACTTTAGTATTAGATCCAAAGATTATCAAGTGGGACAGGATACTTGGATCCCTTCCACAGCATCTACATGTTTGTCCTAAGAGTGACAATGATTGACAGAAGGACACCAAAATTTTTATGCAAGAAAAAGTAATAAAATAAAAGATCCAATACTATAAATAAAAGATACAAAAATGCACAAATCAGCTATAGAGAGCAGAGTACATAGTGGCATATCCCCATGGGTGTACTTTCCTTCTAATGATGCCTCTGATAAAAGTGAGGTTGTCAATAAAAAATGAGAGTATATCTCTTTACCCATAGGCTCCTCCAGCTCTTTTGGAGATTCAGGCTTTCTCACTGTACTCCCTGATAGGACAGAGAGACCAGTTTCCCAGGGATAGCAAGGCTGGTACTCAGGCCTGCTTGAAACATACTCCTGCAGTGCACCTGGCAAGTGGTTACTCAGGCTGTCCTTAATTACTGCCTACAGAGAGAGCTCATTTCATCTCTGGACAAGTCTCTATTGAAAAATGTTTCTGATATTCAATTGAAACCTATTTCTATATAATTTTACTGCATAGAGCCTGCAACAGGGGCTACTGAGCAGCTATAATTTTACAACACTCCACAACACTATGGATGATTCCCATATATACACAGGCTTAAGAACCATCAATTTAAAACAGTAGATTCTAACCTTGGTTGCACATTCTAATTACCTTGGGAGTTAAAAATGATGATGCCTGGTCCCACTTCAAGAAATAGTGATTTAATTGATTTGTGGTATGATTGGGACATCTGGATTTAAAAAAAATTCCCCAGTCAATTCTAATGTGCAGCCCATATGGTAAACACTGATCTAGAAGAATAAATGAACAGTTTAACCTTCAGTCTTATCCTTCAAAATACTGAGGTTTTTTTTTTCCAAAATTGATATTTATTCACTCTTTTTATACCATCACATTTGATCTACAGGACCAGATCAAGTGGGCTGAAATTCAAGATTGAGTTTCCTGATTGGATACTAATCAATAATAATAAAAATAAATTATAAGAACCATTTACCTCAATATATAATACTGAAATTGGTACATGACACATCTACTTAATATTAAAGTTTTCATGTCTAAAATCTCCTACTTCTAGGCTTATGGTAACATTATTACCTGAACACTGGGTTCATTTCTTGGTCAGTGTAGAGCTATTAGACACACTGAAACTGCACAACTCAGATTGGACCTGAACCTACAGGCTGGGACTCAAACCCACTGTCTTTTAGTTGAAATTACTCACCTATCTCAGGACTTAATGAAGCTCAAGTTCTTTATGTCTCAACACAGAAGGAAATCAGTGAGAGGCAGAGTGATAGGTAAGAAGTGGCTTTATTTAGGCAGATACACATTCCATAGACAGAATGCTGTCTGTCTCAAAAGACGAGAGCAGCCCCAAAATATGGGCTGGTTAATTTTCATGGGCTGGGTCATTTCATAGGCTAATGAATGGGAGGATTATTCCAACTATTTTGGGGAAGGGATAGAGATTTCCAGGAACTGGGCTACCGCTCACATTTTGGCCTTTTATGGTTGGTCTCAGAACTGTCATGGCACCTGTGGGTGTGTCATTTAGCATATTAATGAGAGCTAATGACCACTGATGATTTAATCGTGCAGATGTAATGGAACTTCCATAAAAATCATAAATGATGGGGTGCAGGATTCTGAGAGCTTCTGGGTTGGTGAACACATCCACATACTCGGAGCATGGCACACTCCAAAGTCTATGGAGATAGAAAGTTTCTACCCTTGAGATCCTTCCAGATCTTGCCTTGTGTGCCTCTTTTTCTGCTGTTCATTTCTATCCTTTATAATACTTCTTATAATTAACGGGTGTTAGTAAGTAAACAGTTTCCTTGAGTTCTATGAGCCATTCTAAAAAATTATCAAACCCAAGGAAGGGGGTGTGGGAACCGCTGATCTATTGGTTAGAGATACACATGCTGGGACTTGCAATCTGCATCTGAAATTGAAGGCAGTCTTGCAGGACTGAGCCCTTAACCTGTAAGGTCTGTGCTAAATCGAGGTAGTTAGTGTCAGAATTATTTAGTGTGAGAAAAGTAAAATTGCATATTTGATAAGTGCTGAGAGTATAAAAACAGGTATCCTTTAGGTCATATCAATTATCCACCCCATCCCACCAGAGATTTTCCAAATCATGGACATTCTTTAAGCCTATGTCCTTAGTGAGAACTTTGTGAATCAGAGCCTCCAGCAAACAGGTTACATATAGCATGAAAAAGAAATCAAACTTTGTTTTTACTGTAACACAACTTAATCTATATTGATAGTTTCACAGATGGAACTTCTAGGTTAGAAGAGTATTATTTTATTGAATAGATGCTTTTTTGTATAGAGATTGCACCATTGAATAATCCATCCAACTGATGTTTGCATTCAGCTTCAGTTATCCATCTTCTTTGCAAAGATATCATGAGACATCTTATTAAGTATTTTCCTGAAGTCCAGACCTAATATTGGTACAGTTTTCCCTTGCTTGAGTAAGCGACAGGTCCTCTCGGAGAAAGAAATAAGTTTAAGTTGTTTCAGTGAACTTCCGTTAGGCCCTACTGCTCAATGATTTATTTTTTATGTAAATGGCTTCCAAACACTGGGGCTTGGGAAAGTCCCCAGCTGGCAGTGTTACAGTCACCTGAGGAGTTTATTCAGTACACAGATTCCTCGTCTGTACCTCAGAGAATCTGTTTCAATAGGTCAGGGGTATACCTGGGGCTTCATATGTTTCACAAGCTCAAGCTCTGATGAAAGTTTAATGTGAGACAGATTTGGATGACTGATTTAGGTCAGTGGCTCTGAATTATGTTGGCATATTGCAATCAACAGTTCACCCTTTTTAATCTATGTAGACCGTCACATCAGTGGAAACTCTGGTATACCAGGTGGTATAATAGAATGTTAGAATGAAGTTTGGAAAGGCAATGAAGAACAACCATTTGAAAAGTTTCTCAGGTAGCTCTGAAATCATCTTTTCTTGTTCATTAAGGACAAATTGAGCACTCTCAAACTATCAGTTTAGTATGGTAATTACACTGATACAGAGTTTTAGTTGTAAATGAGAAAAAGTGTCATTGTATGAAATAAAGAGATTTATTTTAGGGTATTTTGCAGCTTATAGAATCTCAAAAGGGTCATGGAATCAAGATTGGGTATTACTTAGCCAAGAACAGCATGGTTGGCAAAAAATGCTCTCAACATTTTGGAACAGTGCTTATAATCATGCCTCCCATCACTGACTCTGGATATATATGATGTGAGAGCACCACAGGTAGAAATTCTACCATAGCTGACCCAGAAAAAGCAATCTGTGCCCTAGATCTAGTAACCCCACTTGTGGCACGAAGCCAAGATTCTCGCTTTCACCTTTTAAATCTTCTAAGTCTGCATAGTAGAATCCATAGCATTTAGATACAACAGAATGTAGGGCTATGTATTTCTTTCTCTGTAGTCCCTATAGCACAGAAATGAATACTGAGATATGGTTGGAGAAGGCAAAGCTTAAGCCAGTTTGTAATATTAGTCCCATCAACTTAGGTCACAGAATAGTGTCTTAGACTGAAATCAAACAGGTCGCTTTAACATACTGTATCTACTTTCAAAGGCTTGTGGTTTGCCTGCATCCAGATTTTCAGTGTGTGTCTCAGTGTTCAAGATGCCTTAATAGCTTAATTAATATCTTAATATCTCAGTCCTCTAATTTCATAAATCTCTTATTCCTTCAGTTACTCAATCATCTTTGTAATCAAATATATTCATATTTATGTCAAAGAACTAAATAAAAAGAAAATTTTGGTCTTTGTTTCTCCACAGTAGGGAAGTTGGCATGTGCTAATTTTTAAGTATACATTTACTCACATATGTCAAATTACAGGTGTACACATATTGCATACAATTTAGAACAGCAATCAGAGGCTAGAGGCTTTGCAGAGCTGCCTGAGTTATTATTAACTCCAAAACTTCAATTTATTCTTTTTTATGACTTAACATGGTAGCCTTCTTCTAATAGAAGAAATAATTTTGTTGCTTAATAAATTTATTAAATTGATAATTTAAGCTTTATGTGGGTCAAAACTTAGCCTACAGGTGAATGATTCAATACTTTGGTCACCTCAATGATAACAAAAATAAAATCTTTGATAAACACATATGAAAGTTGAAAACGCCATCCTATACAGAATTAAATACATAAATAGCTACACTAAAGTAAGTAGGGCCACTGCTCTTTGGTCCTGGAACTGAAAATGGTAACAGGATGATGCAAATGAAGTGTGGGGTTTCCATGGCAACCTACATTCCCTGAAACTATAAAAATAACTTTTACTTTAGGGGTTCTTTGGTCCATTTATAATAACTGGTAACAGTTCTATTTCTGGAATAAATGAATGACTCACTGCCTATTTATGAAGAAGAAAAATTTGGTCCTGATGTTGCTGTTGGAATCATCTAAAAGGTGTCTCTGACTTACACTCCAGGAAACTTACCTGTAAAGAACAATTCATTTTACCACTTTTTAAAATTATTATCCTTTTAAGTGACTGATTTCCTAGATATAAATTTATACAAATGCCACTTAGAGGAATAAGTTACTTAATGTGTCCATGGCAGCTACTTCCTATACCAAACAATCCTTTAATATAAGGATTTACAAACATAACAAAAAGTGGAATGGACAAATAAGTTAAGGTGATTTCCTTGGCCTGTAATGCAAAGTGGGAAGTTGCTGTAAGATCATCATCTCTTTTGATTAAAACTTAATTGGTAGGGAAAGCAAGATTGAACAGCTCAAAAATGGAGGTCTAAATTTAGAAGACTTTATTAGGAGGGATGCTTTGTCCTCCTAATGCCTCCTTTTGGATTCAAAAGAATCTAAGGAATTTAACATCCTCAGAATGGAGAGAGAATTACAGGGCATTAAATCTGCCTTCCTTTTCAGAGACATCATGTTATTCTTACTTGAATGGCACACTAAGCTGCTTTGCAATTAGAGGAAGTCTTCACCAGCTAAGCCCTTTTGGAATGTATGCACCACACGCATTTCCCTCCAGCCCCATTCTGCTACCTCTGGATGCAATTTGATATTTAAACCATCAGTAGAATGACAAGTGTGGACAGTACTCATGCACCACAACCTCTTAAATGACAAAATATTACAAAAAAACTGCACTTAAGGTAATGTGTGACACTGAAACCAGCCTGATGGAGTGATATGAAAACAAGCGAAAAGAGAGACAGGGGCAGGTTGAGATTGATGGACACAGAGACAGATGTTGGCAGCATCTTGTAGAGAGACAGGAAGAGCAGAGCAGAGTGAGGCAGCTGGGGCAGCCTGTAAATGGAGGGGATTAAAAAGGGAGTGATTGATACCAATTATGTGCATGATTTTTAAGTACTCTCTGAATTAACCAATTATTGATCATACACAAAGTTTCTGTTACTTAATGAGCCATTCTTTTGCTTTCTTCAAGTTCATTGTCAGTGTTTAATAACATATGGAGTGTTACCTGACACGCTGCCGAAGATGAGGTGATGTTATAATTGCCCTAGCTGACAAAATGAAACACAAACAGGAAAAGTGAGATTTTAAAAGCCAAGCTTTTATTTCTCCCTTATTTAACTTTTAATTAGAAATACTTAGCTTTTATTTACTCTAAAAAGTAATCATATTTTTTGTCAGAGGATGATCTCTCTCTTTAATGTCAACGATAATTCTCTTCCTGCAAAAAAACAGGAAATATTGGATCTTGGAGCTTTCATTTATTTATGAGATTCAATTTGCTCACTTCTTTAAAGTGTGCTATAGTCCTGCTCTGCTCCTGGACATTTACATAAAATTCAAATGTCCATGCTAACTACATTTTTTAAGTCTTCCTTAAGGAGAAAGTCTGAGATGACTTTCAACGTTTCAAATTCCAAACTAGAGATAACCAAAAATGTTCTTTGAAAATTGAGGTATTTTTACATCGAATGCAGTGAACTAAAAATAAGGAAGACCAGACCCTTGTCCTTTCCTAAAAATCATTTCTTATACAATAAATAAGGCCCTCATTTTGCATCACTAATAATATGTTATCATTTACTTTTCCTTCATGCAAGGATAGTATACAAGTTTTAGATGATAAATTTGAGATTTTGAGATATTAAGTGTCTTGTTGACGAATACATAGCTAGAACATGAGTTAGGATTTTTGATTCAGTATACTCCCTACTACTGTTCCCAGGGTAGGATCTGACAAAACAGCAACTTTGCTTCACAGCTTCAATGCTAGTGGGTGACAGCCTTCTTTGCTTGAGTTTTGAACATTGTTCCTCTGCTGACCTCAGGTGCCTGCCTACCCTTATCCTTCAGTGTACCTACCTAGAATTCTGGCCTTCCCTCTATTATTAGGACTACAGTGTTTATGGTTGGAAAGAGGGCTTGATGTAGCTAAGTCACCCTGATTTTCTAGATGAGCAAACTGAAGTCCAGATAAAGAGGAACAGTGATTAACCAAGTCACACAGCTACCTACAGGAATGGGCATTCATTTAAGTGTGGCTCTCTCCTCAATGTAATGCTTCCTCTGAAAAACATCAGCTACTTAACACTCATTTATGTTTCATGTAAGTGGGACACTTCTGGAAATGTTACATTTTATGGAGAAAATCTTAATTTGGAAAAAAGCATAACTTTCCTATTTAGCAGATTTTACATGTATATGTAATATGTTAGTGAAACAAATAAGAATTGTTTCCGTGCAGGAGGAAGTTAAATTTGAGAAGAGTTTATTTTGGAAACACTTGAAATTTGCACATTCAAATTATCTATGAATGTGTTCATTTGAGTTCCTGTAGAACTTTAAAGGAATCCCACATTCTTTATTTGTGTCAATTTGTGAGAAGCTGGCAACAGCTTGTGAACATAATTGGTCAATACTTTTGCATAACAAAGAGCTTTGTTGTTTTCTGAACACAGGGACCTCTATAGTATAAAGCATATACAGAAACAATTCATTTCACAAAGAGAAAAATGAAAGAAAAAAGACCCTTGAGCTTACTGAAAGCACAACTTCTTCTCTTTTTGCCTTGTGATCTCTCGGCAGGAATAAACCCATAAGTAAAACAGACATGGATACTCTCCTTTCCCCTTCCTCTTGTCCTGTGCTGTCCTGTTTTCACTTAGTGTAAGGGGTCTGAGGGAGTGGAGTCATCACGGTTTTAATCGATGGCAGTAGAGCCAGGACTTAACTCTCATAGTAGATAACCCATCACAAGAGCTACACAAAGCAGCCTTTACTATTGCTATCATAGCTGTTCACAACTGAGATTTTAGAAATTGATTTGGATGACAAAACGTGAGTTGAAATAGGCAAATATGATTAAAGTTTAAATCATAAGTGTAAGGTCCGTTGGCCCGGGTGAAAGGAGGCCCGGGGGGTAAGAGCAAACATCGACCAGTATGAGGTAGGAGAGGCATTGGGACATAACGACCTCACCTGTTCTGGGAATCAACAAGAGACTCTACCTTCCTGCCCAGAAAACAATGGGGCTGACAGGAAGGGTAAATGGGCTTACGCCCCACAACAGACCAACCAACACCTGGCCCTGCTGTATCCTCACCAAATAAGGAATTACCCTGTATAGCAAACCACCCCCTCCCCTTGCAAGCCGCCTTCTGCTTTTACCCCAATAAAAATCCCCCTCATCCAGTACTGGATGCGACTTCTCTGGCCCCTTTCTCTCGGACCGGTGAACCTCACCCGGGAGCGCTCCCTAATAAAGCTCACTTGAAGCTTTCCTTTGTTTCGCGGTGCCGTTTGTTAAGATCCGACCTTACAATAAGAGTTTAAACCATTGTCATATTATATACTTTATAGCCAGTCAGTCAGAAATACAGGTAGCTGGGGATTATGGTTGGCATTAGAGTAGGAACAGTCTTTGGGATAAGCTCTTAGCCTATGGGGGCTCCACTAACTCTGGGTAGTTAGTATCACAATTGAATTAGATTGTAGGACACCCTAGTTGGTATCTGAAGAGTTAGAGAATTGGATGGTGTGAGGAAAACCCACACATTTTGTGTCAGAAGAGTTGAGAGGGAAAACATTTCAGAGCCATATTTATGTAAAAATATTCTCAACCAAAAAAAAAAAAAAAGGGCTACTGTGAAACATTTTGTAAATCCTCATACATACATGAAGAAAAAAATGGCAGGATTCTTGTGAAATTTAAATTAATTAATGAAAACATCTTCTTAATAAAAAATTCAATGAATTTTGGACTATGAAGCTTCCTGGAGATATTTATTATTCTGTTTTTGTAGACTTAATTTCTTTCTATCTCTCTGTCTTTCTGTCTCTCTGTCTCTCTCTTTCTTTCTGTCTCCCACATTTAGTGAAGAATGAATGTGTATTAGTCACTCTCCCATAAAAAGAATTTGCAGTAATAAGTCTAGATCTTTTAAAGAGATTAAACATAGAAAGATTAGAATGCGAAAAATTTCTATAATAGAATGTAATTAAAACAAAAATAGGCATTATCTCTACACCTCTGATGGATCACAGAAGGCTTGCCATTTTGGGAAGCAGGTAACATTTTAGATGTAACTTGAAAAATGAATGACATTTAAATGATGCTAATATTGTCCCAGTTTACCCTTCCCTCTCCCCGTGTCCTCAAGTCCATTCTCTATGTCTGGGTCTTTACTCCTGTCCTGCCCCTAGGTTCTTCATATCAATTTTTTTTTTTTTTTTTAGATTCCATATATATGTGTTAGCATACGGTATTTGTTTTTCTCTTTCTGACTTACTTCATTCTGTATGACAGAATCTAGGTCCATCCACCTCACTACAAATAACTCAATTTCATTTCTTTTCATGACTGAGTAATATTCCATTGTATAAATGTGCCATATCTTCTTTATCCATTCATCTGCTGATGGACACTTCAGTTGCTTCCATGTCCTGGCTATTGTAAATAGTGCTGCAATGAACATTGTGGTACATGACTCTTTTTAAATTATGGTTTTCTCAGGGTATATGCCCAGTAGTGGGATTGCTGAGTCATATGGTAGTTCTATTTCTCTCCAGCATTTATTGTTTCTAGATTTTTTATTTTTGTGGTACACAGGTCTCTCACTGTTGTGACCTCTCCTGTTGTGCAGCACAGGCTCCAGACACACAGGCTCAGCAGCCAAGGCTCACGGGCCCAGCCACTCCATGGCATGTGGGATCCTCCCAGACTGGGGCAAAACCCCGTGTCCCCTGCAACAGCAGGCGGACTCTCAACCACTGCGCCACCAGGGAAGCCCCTATTGTTTCTAGATTTTTTGATGATGGCCATTCTGACCAGTGTGAGGTGATACCTCATTGTAGTTTTGATTTGCATTTCTCTAATGACTAGTGATGTTGAGCATCCTTTCATGTGTTTGTTGGCAATCTGTATATCTTGTTTGGAGAAATGTCTATCTAGGTCTTCTGCCCATTTCTGGATTGGGTTGTTTGTTTTTTTGGCATTGAGTTGCATGAGCTGCTTGTAAATTTTGGAGACTAATCCTTTGTCAGTTGCTTCATTTGCAAATATTTTCTCCCATTCTGAGGGTTGTCTTTTTATCTTGTTTATGGTTTCCTTTGCTGTGCAAAACCTTTTCAGTTTCATTAGGTACATTTGTTTATTTTTGTTTTTATTTCCATTTCTCCAGTAGATGTGTCAAAAAGGATCTTGCTGTGATTTATTTCATAGAGTGTTCTGTCTATGTTCACCTCTAAGAGTTTTATAGTGTCTGGCCTTACATTTAGGTCTTTAATCCATTTTCAGTTTATTTTTGTGTATGGTGTTAGGGAGTGTTCTAATTTCATCCTTTTACATGTAGCTGTCAAGTTTTCCCAGCACCACTTATTGAAGAGGCTGTCTTTTCTCCATTGTATATTCTTGCCCCCTTATCAAAAATAAGGTGACCATATGTGCGTGGGTTTATTTCTGGGCTTTCTATCCTGTCCATTGATCTACATTTCTCTTTTTGTGCCAGTACCATACTGTCTTGATTACTGTAGCTTTGTAGTATAGTCTGAAGTCCAGGAGTCTGATTCCTCTAGCTCTGTTTTTCTTTCTCAAGATTGCTTTGGCTATTCCAGGTCTTTTGTGTTTCCATACAAATTGTGAAAATTTTTGTTCTAGTTCTGTTGAAAATGACATTGGTAGTTTGATAGGGACTGCATTGAATCTGTAGATTGCTTTCAGTAGTATAGTCATTTTCGCAATGTTGATTCTTCCCATCCAAGAACATGGTATAACTCTCCATATATTTGTATCATCTTTAATTTATTTAATCTGTGTCTTATAGTTTTCTGCATACAGGTCTTTTGTTTCCTTAGTGGCATAGACTTAAATATATTACCAAATGTAAAATAGATAGCTAGTGGGAAGCAGCTGCATAGCACAGGGAGATTAGCTTAGTGCTTTGAGACCAACTAGAGGGGTAGGATAGGAAGGTTAGTTGGAAGATGTAAGAGGGAGGAGATATGGGGATATATGTATAGCTGATTTACTTTGCTATAAAACAGGAATGAACACACCATTGTAAAGCAATTATACTCCAATAAAGATGTTAAAAAAATAATTTTAACATTTTAACATGCACCAACAACAGAGACGAAAAAGTGCTCAGGGAAATGGTTAGTAGTTCAGCTTCTTTGGAATGAATTCATGGATTATAGAAATATATAAGCTAAGACAGGTAAGGCAATTTGAAACTATACTGTGGAAGTTTTGATTGGAGTGCCAGTAACTTTGTACTTAGTTCTTTAGGTAATGACAATCTAGTGTATACTTTTCAAAGAGAAGGTTGGTTAATGTAGTGTAGCTTAAGAAATCATTCTTTTGATGGTGAAATGAGAGAATGTGAGGGATAATTTAGAAAGCTAATGCATTATTCATTCATTCACTTAAAAAATTGTGGAACTATTGGAGAAAAGATGTGACTTTCCTTCATTGTAAAAGAACTAAAAATATGCAGGCCAAAAGGCACAGAATATTTCTGTACTGTGACACTTTACTACAAGAGTTGGGTGTGGAAAGGGGTATTGACAATTAAGAAAAGACTTGGTTAAAAAACTGAATAAGTCATTCTGAAGAATTTGAATTAATTCTGAGGTTTATGGGAGACATAAAAGAGTTCTAAGCATAAAATGGCTTAATCAGATTTGTGTTTTAGTATGATTTCTCTGGAAGCAGCATGAGGGTTATATTTGCAGCAGTAATGGTATATGTCTTAAATTTATCTTTTTTTTATTATTTTATCTTTGATGATGAAGAAAGGATAGAGTATGTCAGTTTGTGTATACAAATTTTGTAAAAATATATTGACATAATTATATCCTGAAAAGTGGTAAACTTTGCCCTTCTGAATAGGTTATGTTTAAACATTGAATCTAGTTTTGTAAAAACAATTGGTCAATAAAATCTAGCCATAAAAATACTTTCTACATATTAAAAAATATTTTTCCTAAACAAGAAGAAGTTGTACCACTGCTTTGTAATCTTCTCACTCAAGAGCAGTAAAATATCAATGAAAACTGAACCCTGCTTTTTTTTTTTTTTTTTTTTTTTTTTTTGTCTGCGGTGTACGCAGGCCTCTCATTGTTGTGGCCTCTCCCGTTGTGGAGCACAGGCTCCAGACACACAGGCTCAGTGACCATGGTTCACGGGCCCAGCCGCTGCGCAGCATGTGGGATCTTCCTGGACCGGGGCACGAATCCGTGTTCCCTGCATTGGCAGGCGGATTCTCAACCACTGCGCCACCAGGGAAGCCCCTGAACCCTGCTTTTTGATGGAAGTACCTTGAAAAAAGAGTAAACAGTGACAAACAGGACTTGCTGTAATGAGCCCTTCTTTTCAATTTTTAAAAATTCTTTTAGAATGCTTTAAAAAATGTGTTCAGTATTCAGTAGGACAGAATTATAGAGGTTAGTGTGTAAGGCGGGATTTTATTGTATGTTTCTTTATCCAGATTCATCAAAATAATTCAGAGACCTTTTGGAAAGGGACAGACCCGAATTTAGGCAAATCTAGGTAGAAATCTGTGTTAATTTTCATGAAGCCTATTGTGTGCTTGAAACCTGGGTATGTGAATATTTAAGGGGCAAAGGAAGACATTTAACGAGGGGAAGAGTCAGTGTTGAATAGGCTTATAGGTAAATCTGTAGTGACACAGTCACCAAGCTGGGTAGCTTCTGTTTGAAGTTATCTGTTGTCTCAGGAATAGAAATCTAGAGTCATCTGCCAAGAACAAGAGGTATCAAAGAAGTTGAGCTGCATGGTGAAGGTTTAAAAATCATCATTACTGAAAACTTGAGAACACTCTTTTATTTGTAAGATTTTCAGGCAACCAAAGAAACAGAGGTTTCTGTTCATATGGTTTTCCATCTACATAGCCATACACAGAAACTTAAGTTTAGAAACAATTGATTAAAGACCAGGCAATGGGATTAAGTCAAGGATGGATGTTTTAAAAGCAGAGTCAATAAAAGAGGAAAGAAGAAGAAGGCATTAGCAAGAGAGTGCAAGACAGGGAGAGTATTGAAGGTACATGGGCACAGCAATCAGAATCTATAGAGCAGAAAACAACAGGCTTAGGTAAAAAAAAGAAAGAAAGAAAGAAAGAAAAAAAAAAGGGTGTCCCCAACAGAAGGAAAAGTAAAAATTATCTCTAACTTTTCTCACCTAACTTATTGAAATGGTACTTATAACGTCAGTCAAGATGGGGAGCATGAGAGGAGGAACATGTTTAAAGTGGATGAGATTTTTAGAAGAATATTTTGAGATGGTGTCAGTAAATCCATGAGAAAAAGATAAGTACATGTGGAAATGACTGATGGAGACAAATAGACATTTAAAAACCATAAGAACATGGGTTATCTATGAAGTAAGAAGAGTTAAAATTGCCAAGAATAAATGTGAAATAGAAGCAAGAGTTTTTTCAAAGAGAATGTCATAGGAAAATGTTCATTGCAGACAGGTAAAACAGGAAGTGACCAAGAAGATGGGGAAGGAGAAGATAGAGAGATAAGGGAATACTCAAGATAAAAAGTATTGAGAAAGAAACAAATGCCAAAAATGAATATGAGGATAACATCAATACAGGAGGAAATTCAAAAGAATGGCAATCAATGGCAATCAATGGCAATCAAACAAAATAGAATAGTTGGTTTCTTAGCAAGCCTAGGTTCTAAGAGTCTACTAATATCTTTTCTAAATCCCAACCCAATGGAATCAAATGAGAGTAAAAAAAAAAAAAAACTCCTTTCAACAAACATTATTTGGATTCTGCATTTGCAAACAGAGAAAAGGAAAAACTATACATAAATACACAGTTATTTAATCAGTCCATGTTTGAATATCCACATTATATTTCACTACCCATGATTTTAATTACATGAACTCATAGGGGTTAAGAATTTTCCATTTGAATTGTTTACACTTAAAAAGCTGTGTGTTCTTGAATAAATCACAGAATCTTCCTGATTGGAATTTCTTCCAGTGTGAAATAATGAAATGATCCATTCTTAATATGAGTCAGTTAATTATCAAAGTTGAAGAAGTTCAAGTATTCAAGTGTGTTATATAATCAACAAATACGCTTAATTGATTCAAATGCATTTTCTATCTCCTTTTGATTGTTTAACATTGAAAAACAAAATCAACACCACTTTCAGTTCACCAAAAATCCTAAATTACCTAAAACAAACAAACTTGCAGTATAATGGAATGGATATGATATTTCTTTCAACTCCTCTTATACATTTCTCTTAGACCCTAGTCCCTGTTCTGACACTAATTTGCATTACAGAGTTGACAATTTTCACATGGATCTTGATAGGCCAATCACACAGTCAAAACCCAAAGTATGACAATACTGTATCTGAAATCTATTACTCTTCACAAAGTAGCATCCTTAATAAAATACATTGATTTTATGTCATAAAAAATAAAAACTTTGTCAGTCATTGTACTGAAATGGATTGGAGGAAACAACAGAAATAAACTTCACCATAATGATCATCTCAAGCATTGGTTATACATAATTTGAACACCCTGAGACTCAAAATAGGAAACATTGTCTTAAGTCCTTTTTCTCAAAAGTGTAGACAACTCATTTAACATTGAAGAATTAAATTGAAGGCTGAGTTTGAGCTTTATAAAATAAATACCAGCCCTTATTCACCTTTGTCTTCTAAATCCAGTTGCTAAGGGAATCAGCAACTCGAAGAATAAGTTAGCAAGAAAATGAAATAAAATTGCTTTGCCTAATGGTTTGTGAAAGAAGAAAATGTAGGGGCTCATCTGAACCTTAGCTGTGTCAATTACTTAGACGAACAGCTAATAGGCTACCTTTCAAAACACTGTAAATTGTATTAGTGGGCTAAGCAAAGAAAACTGGACTCCAGATACTCCATGAGTCAGTGACTTTGCCAAGATTGTGATCAGAAACATATACTTGCCAATTGGAATTTAGCATGGGTGTGCAGAGTTTGCATAATAAAATTTAAATATTGATTATATCCTTGCAGTAAAAAGCAAAGAATGCAAACAAAAGATATAAATGGGCTAATTACATGGACATAATTAAATGGGCCTTCTTATATATTTTCTTTAAAATTTATATTCTCAAAGACAGCAAATGGATTGGCAAAAGGATTCAAAAGATACAAACCCTAACAGATCCTGCATATATCACATTTTTTAGCAAGAATGCTAACTTCTGTTTGGCTTACTTATTTATGGACTAAATACTTCAGCTCTAATAATAGACAATCTTGCCTAATATTTTGAAAGGCAGCAAAACATGGCATCCAAAGATTTTGCATCAGCTCTGCCTATGTTAGATGTTTGATTTTGGGCAAGCTGTCTGACATTTTTTGGTTAGAGTTTTCTCATCTGTATAATGGGAAATCTGTAAGATATGTATGAGAAGTCACCTTAGAGAAAAATATCTCCCTTAAGGGAAGCAAATTTATTCATCTAAAAAAGGTGACTTACTTGAGTTTTATGACAAAAGATCACTGGTCTGGGATCAAGAACCAAGAGTTCAAATTGGTCATGCTGACAAGCTGTGTGACCTTGGGCAAATCACTAAGCTGACTTATGGGCTCAGACTACTTCTAATGTGTCATGTTTCTCAGTCCATGGACAGTGAAACCAAAAACCCTCTCCCTCATTGGCATACAAAGGGCCTATTCAAACGAAGAAAGTCTATATTGCAAAGAGAGCATTCAGTACGAAATGTTATGATTTTTATTGCTCTATATCAAATCACCATAATGGATTTCAAAAGCAACATTCATTGCAGTTATAAAAATTTCTTCGAAACATAATTAAACTTCCCCACAGAACACCATTGTACAGAAAAGTCACCATTTTCAACAGGTTTTGGACCTTCATGTTTCTAAATGTTTCAAGGTGTGTTCAGTTTTCAATAGGTGTGCTCAGACATTGTAATACTTTACTTCTTGTTTGATCATGAGAAAAATTCTGTATAATATACCTGGATACATGACATATGCATGAACAATTGCCATTACTATCTCTTGGGGTTAGAATTTAGTGTTTCCTCACCCAACTGCAGCTGCCCTGTTAACCCACTTTTCACAAACTACCATTCTTGGTTGCCAGGAGATAGTTTACTAAATGCTACAGAAAACATGCATTTTTGATTCCCAGTGGAGATTCAGTAATGAACACTTATTTCTTCTGCTCTCAAGCAAGGTACGTCCCTGAGTCCTCTCTAGTTAAAATAAAAATAAATAAATGAATGAATAATAAATAAATACAAAATAAAGGAAAAGATTTACTTTATTTCCTCCTTACCTAAGAGCAGAAAAATGCCCATTCATCTTGATGTTATCTCTGACCTTTATTTATTCTGCAGATATACACAAGGGAGGACTGGGGACCTTCTTTCTCTACCAAAGAGTTAGATCATATGTCCAACAACTTCCAGAGGTCTTGCTGAGACAGTGCTCTAATAAACACTCACTTGTGAGATATAAATAAGTGCAATTAAATGTTATCCAGAGAAAAAGCGATGTTAAATTTATTAAAATATGAAAATGATATCTATGCCATTATAGGCATGACCTTACTCTTAACTGTTTATTTATAAATAAGTCAAACTTAATTTAGAACTGTAAGAAAGTGTGAATGTAAAGGCTTTGCTCCCTGAGAGTAATGGCCTTTCACTTCCCAATTCAGAACACTTGCATAGTGATTGATTAAACAGTTGCCAAGTTATTAACACTTCAATGGAGTATTATATCTTATTCATTATTATCTCCCCAATAAGCAAATACCTAGGATAGACAAGGCCAGAGTTTGCACTTTGTGGATAATCCATTGCTGAGCTCTAAAATTCTTTTGGTGAATCCTGACTAGCATAGAGAGTAAGGTAAAGAGAAAAAAGAAAGAGCTAGATAGATAAATAGCTAGATTACAGATAGATAGATGATAGATAGATGGATAGATAGATATAGATAATAGATAAATAGACAGACAGACAGGTAGATAATAGAAGAATGTTTGAAAGCCAACATGCCCTCAACATGATACCATTCAGCTTTTTCTTCCTCTTCAGAGGACAAATAATATAGATTGAATGTATCCCCCCAAAATCCATATGTGGAAAACCTATTGCACAAGGTGATGGCATTAGGAGGTGGGAACATTGAAGGTGATGATATCATGAGGGCATTCCTCTCTTGAATAGGATTAGTGCTCTCATAAAAGATATCTTTCACCTGTTTTAACTGTGAAGACAGAGTAAAAATGCATCACCTATGAACCAGAAAGTGGACTCTCACCAGACACTGAAACCACAGGTAGCTTGATCATGGACTCTCCAGACTCCAGAACTGTAAGAAATAAATTTCTGTTGTTTATAAGTGACCCAGTTTATGGTATTTTTGTAATAGCAGCCCCAATGGACTAAGAAAAAAGATTAGTCATTACATGATTCACCTGAACATTCTTCTATTCCACATGGTAACCATGGAAATTTTCAGCTAGTGGATTGGCTCATCTGATGGAGCTAAGATGGTTGCACTCATGGATCTGGAACTTTGTTGAGGATGGCTAGAAAGGGTTCAGTTGGAACTGTTGACTAGAGAGCCTTCATATGGATTTTCCACTGCGACACTTTGGGAAAAAATAGAGACATTTCAAGGTTAACAAAAAAAAAAAAATGAGAGAGTTTAATTTGGTTGCAGTTTCCAAAATCCAACATACTCTCATGAAAAATACACTCAAAAAACTTGAAATAAAAGGTGATTCCTCAACCTGATAACAGTCATCTACCAAAAGAAAACAAAACAAAATAAAACAAAAAAGCCCATACTTAATTGTGAGAGAATGAAATTGTTTCTATAAGATCAGAAGCAATGGTAAGATATTACTTCTGCCACTTCTATTCAACGTAGTACTGGAAGTTCTAGCAAGGGCAATTAGGCAAGAAAATGAAATAAAAAGCATTCAAATAGGAAAAGGAAATATAAATCTATCTTCATGTGAAATGACATTCTTGCATATAGAAAATTGTAGGACATTCACTTGAACATTTTTCAGGCTAATGAACAAGCTCAGCAAAGTTGCAAGGTAAAATATCAACATAAAAGTCAACATATTTTTATGCACTACAAATGAACAATATGAAAATGAAATTAAGAAAAGAATTCTATTGATAATAGCATTAAAAAATTAACAAAAGAGGCTCAAAATTTGAACACTAAAACTTACAAAATATCATTAAAAATTATAGACCTAAATAACTGGAAAGAAATTCTGTGTTCATGAATTAGAAGACTTAATATTGCCAGCATGTCAGTACTCCTAAGATTTATCTATAGAGTTAGTATAAACTCTATAAAATCCCAGCTGTCTTTTTTCTAAATATTTACAATGTGATCTTAAAATCCATATGGAAAGCAAGGTCCCCCAAATAGCCACAACAATCTTGATAAAGAAAGACTAAATTGGAGGACTCACATTTCCCCATGCAAAATTTTAATACAAAGCTACAATAATCAAGAAATAATAGTACTGATCTAAGGATAGACACATACATTAATGAAATCATACTAATAATCCAGAAAAAAAAAGCTACTTATATTTATGTTCAATTGACTTTTGACAATAGTGCCAACAAAAATTAAGGAACTAATAGTCTTTTTAAAATATTGTGCTGGAGCAACTGGAGATCCACAGGAAAAAGAATGATGTTGGATACTTAATTCACATCATATTTAAAAAATTAACTCATAATAGTTCAAAGACATAATTGTAAGAGCTAAACCTATAAAACTCTTAGAAGAAAAAAAATGTTTAAGTCTTTGTGACCTTAGATTAAGCAAAGATTTCTTATACATGACACCAAAAGCACAGGAAACAACAGAAAACATAGATAAATTGGATTTCATCAAAATTTAAGACATTTTTGTTTTAAAATACACCATAAAGAAAGTCAACAGCCAACCCATAGAACTGGAGAAAATACTTTCATGTCATATATCTGAAATCAGGTTTGTAATTAGAATATATAAAAAATACTTACAACTCAATAATAAAAAACATTATTTTTAAATGGGCAAAGGATCTGAATAGACATTTCTCCACAGAATATGTACAGGTAGCCAATAAGCACATGAAATCTGCTCAACATCATTAGTCATTAGGAAAGTGCAAAGCAAAACCACAAGGAGAAAGAGATACCATCCACAACCACTAGGATGGTTATAATACAAAAGGCAAACAATAACAAGTGCTGAAAAGGAAGCAGAAACATTTGAACACTCATACACTTGTGGTAGGAATGTAAAATGATACAGTTGCTTTGGAACACAGTTTTACAGTTCCTCTAAATGTTTAACAAACTGTTGCCATGTGATCCAAAAAGTTCACTCCTAGCTATACATGAAAGCTAAATGAAAACATATGTCCACACAAAACTTTTACACAGATTTTCTTAGTGCTATTATTTATAATAGCCAAAACTGGAAACAACTCAAATGTCCATCAACTGAGAAATAAATGTGTACAATGTTTCATTATCTATGCAATGAAATATTGTTTGGCATTAAACATAGTATGTGCTGATACTATGGCGTATATGAACTTTGAAAACATTATGCTAGATGAAAGAAGCCAGTCACACAAAAATATTATACATTCCTATTTATAATAAATGTCCAGAACAGGCATATATATAGAAATTTAAAGCAGATTAGTGATTACCAAGTGATGGTGAAAGGGACCAGGAAGAGTGTGAATGAGTACTGTAGGGGAGTCAGCATTCTGAAAAATTAGTTTTCCTTAGAGGAGAATAAACTTGCATTTTAATCTAAGCAGAAAAGCTGTAGGTGTGCTACTGATCATTTTTGTAAAGTGGAAAGACCCCAGTCTCAGCAGAAGTAACACTGGTAGTTTGGGGGCAGAGAAAGTCCTCAGGGAGGAAATACATCCAACCCCCCCTATTTTGTAGGAGATTATTTTATCTCTGAGAGCATTAATTACTTCATTTGAAAAACAGTAATAATATAGCCTTTGTCTAAACTTTATTGTGCATCTTAGAAGATATTTTCATACCTAATATATTCTAGTGTCTGAGGCAGAGCCTGAAACTTCACAGCTTTGTTCTTTTGCCTCATCCTTAAACCATGAGCTTAACTCTTACCCACTCCAAAGATCCTCTAGACTATCTAGATATTTCTAAAGTTCCCTTTTCAGAACTCTTAAAGTATTCAGAATGATTGGTATAGAATAGCACTGAAATTCACATTTGTGTTATTCATTAATTGTTGTATGTTACTCTTTCTCAATCTTCCAATGAGACAACAGCTACAGGTATATCATGAGAACAATGGCAGCCGTATTTTACACTCTCAAGGTGGCTTAACTTCATTAATCTTTTCAAACTAATGTGTAGCCTTGAAGGTAACCAGATAATCACCCAGTCAATGTTTCCATCTCCCTAGGTAGAATTAAGCCGTTGGAAGTTAAAGAGATGGACTGTGGAGTTTACACTTTTCTTCAGTCTATGACCAGCAATTAATTCCGATGCTGCCATTTTGCCATCTAGGAATTTGTCCTGAAAAAAGCTTGAGAACATCAGGTTTACCTTGGAAGAAGTGAGAACTACCTTCTTCAGCCATGCTAATTGAACTCACATGCTGGAACTTGGTAGCTGGACAATTCCAGGAGAAGGTTCAGCTCAAAGTGAAGTTCTTACTTTAAGTCATCCAACCATTCCCTATTCCCATATGTATTTGGGGCAATACTCTTCATTTTTAAAGGATAATAATAAACAACATTTACTTATGAGTAATAGGAAATATTTTGAAGAGCCTTTGCACATTTACAACAAAGAAATATAAAATGTGTTCTCTTAAGAAACAGTCTGGCAAGGAGTCTCTACTGCCAGTGACAAGACTGCCATAATTGATATCTGTAGAGAGAAATGTGAGGCTATTGGTTTTCATGGATATTTGTAATACACTTAAAATGGCCACTCAGCTGGACCTTATTTAAAAAATAACTTCGACCACTCAGCCAAATCGAATTTTTTTTCATCTGAAAAGAATATATATTTTTATACAACCTTGTATCTGCATTCTTGAGAAAATACTTTGTACATATTCAAATCCTCTCTTTCTTTCATTTTCTTTTAAACCAGCAAATATTGGCTCTAATTTATTTTCATAACTTCATAAGAAAAGTCAAATGGAATGAGAAAATAATTTTCTGATCTTTCTGACTGAGAAATATGTACTAAAACAACTTAATTGCAAACCAAGAAAATTACTATAATTTCATTTAATTGCTAAATAATGATGGAATGTGCTCAATAACTTAAAGAAATGTAAATATGTGATTATTTTCTCTCAATAGTAAATGAAGGAAGATGGGTTATAGAATGGCCAAAAATTAGATTTCAATACTTGTAAATAACTTAGTGAATTTTAAGATGGCTTGATCTATATATTTAATTGACTCTTTCAACTTTCTGCTTTCTGTAGACAAATTTTCATGAAGGCCATTATCAGGGGGAATTATCAAAGCAGCAGGCTGCCATGATCACTCCATAATCTTTTTTTTTTGCCGTACGCGGGCCTCTCACTGTTGTGGCCTCTCCCGTTGCGGAGCACAGGCTCCGGACGCGCAGGCTCAGCGGCCATGGCTCACGGGCCCAGCCGCTCCGTGGCATGTGGGATCTTCCGGGACCGGGGCACGAACCCGCGTCCCCTGCATCGGCAGGCGGACTCTCAACCACCGCGCCACCAGGGAAGCCCCACTCCATAATCTTGATGTTCAAGGGGGCAGATCCAATCAGGGATACTGACAGTCTGGACCAACTGAGGTAAGTCCACAGTCATTTTTCTTTCTGTTTTGTTTTGTTTTTTATTTATGCCCTTGCCAATGAAAAGAAGAATAGGCGTATGCCATGTGCAAAATGACATTAAAAAGTAAAGACAGTGCAACCCCTTTACCCATGACTCAAAGAATATTCCATGTAATTTTTTCATTGTTATATCCACAGTGAAACTGTACAGTACTCATTTTTTCTTTGCTCTTTTTATGTTGCCAAGTATCTTATTGATCAAATAGTTTCATCAGAGATATATTGAACTAATTCTATAAATTTATTCCATTCCATTTCTATAAATAAAATATAGCTTATGAGATGTTCCCAAACATTACTATACAGAACATCTTTTAAGATATAGTCCCCATACATATGACTTAACCAAATAAACTTTCTATATGTTAGTATATGTTAAAGTAATTCTCTCCTGATTAATAAACCTCATTATTATGTACTTATAATTGCCCATAAAAATAAGTCAATTGTCCAAAATTTTACTTAAATAACCTTATTTAAATTGAACAAGTCACTAAAGTATTTACCTTAAGTAACTTATTCATTTATTGGTCCAAATTGCCATTTCAGGTAATAAGATATCTAAGAAGAGGTCACTGGATTATAAACCAGAGACATTGACACCAATTTAAATTATCACCAAGAGCCTTTCTCTTGGACCTTTCAGATCCTCAACTCTAAAATGAAATGTTAATAATAATAACAAGAGTAATAACTCACTTATTATGTGTCACACACCATTTCAAGTACTCGAGACCATCTTATTTAACCCTCATAACATCTCTGACAGAGAAGTGATATTATTGTTCATTTTTCACAAGGGATTGAGGCTAGGATATGTGAAGAAGATCGTCCAAGGTGGAGTGCATGCCAATAACCATTTTGTCATCCACTGCACTATATAGAAAATGAAATCCCATTCTACCTCAGAGGCTCCTGAGAGTTACAGAAATATCATCCAATGGTGACACCTTAGAGATTATGACAAATTGTGCAGGAAGAAGGTGACAATTGGGGTGAGGTCCCCTCAGTCATTTTTAATCTGTGACTGCACACTCTTCCTTCTGCTTAGACCAGCTCCCCTGAGATGTCATCTAGGAGTCTTTGTTTCTCACCTGTGAAACTCTGTGAGCTTGAAGAAGGATATGGGTGTGAGAAGACAGAAGCAAAGGACACCCGTCAATCATCCCTGCTTTTGTTATTCTTTCATATCAAGAAGCTGCAGAGAAATCTATCATTCTGCTGTAATGTGGAGAATACTTGTAATACCTGCTCAATTCATTCTCTTAATTCCAGTAAGGAAACATCACTGGAATCCCAGTGCTTGAAGGAGTGACATGTGGGAAGATACTGTATAATAAGCCTATGATTTTTAATGGAAGTAATTTATTACAATGTCTGTAAAGAATACTCAGTAGTGCAAGGAACACAAACCATTTGAGAACTGTGTTTTAACTGCTGTTTGGTCACACATGAAGTGCATGATTATAGGAAATCATCTGAACCTCAGTTTCCTCATCTGTACAGAAGTAATAATAATAATAATGCTACACCCAGGCTTGTTAGGAGAGTGAAATGTAAGAAGTTTCCAGTATACTGGAAAGTTTCCAGTATACTGGAAGTTTCCAGTATAGTGTATGACTAAGATGTTCTCCTTATGTTAGTTTTATTGTATCCCATTCCCCCACAATATGCATAAAAGTGCTAATATCCTTGGAGAGTAGGGCTGATGCATATGGATTGAGATCCATCATTCAAAAGAGAGGTATATATATATATATATATATATATATATATATATATATATATATATAAAATTATATTTTATTGGAGTATAGTTGCTTTATAATGCTGTGTTAGTTTCTGCCATACAGCAAAGTGAATCAGCCATATGTACACATACATCCTCTCCCCTTTGGATTTCCCTCCCATCCAGGTCACCACAGAGCACTGAGTAGAGATCCCTGTGCTATACAAAGAGAGGTATAATAATGAAATGACATAGAAAGACTGTGGGCTTTGGTGTGAGATAGGTCTTGAATGGAGTTTCTGAGTCCTGTCTCTTACATGCTACAAGGTCCTTAATTCACTGTAACAAACTTTATGATTCTTTGTTGCATCTATTATTCCTGTCAAGGCAGCATTTTCATAAGGTTTCAAAATAATAAATGCAAATATCCCAAGAATGCCTGCTACATGTTATTCTAGTCAGCCCTCAGCAAATGGTAGTTATTTTAATTAAATATCTCAAGAATTCAGAAAACAGGAAAATTATCATAGGCTGATAGTGGCAGAAATGGATTTATGCCAGAAATAAGACTTTAAGTGCTGAAGGATTTTTAAGCATTTGACTAGACAAAGAAGAATAAAACAGTGTTGGTAAGGGGGAAAGCCTGTAGAAATGTTCATATTAGTCAGGGTTCTCCAAAGACACAGAACCAGTAGGATAGATAGATTAGATAGATGATAGATAGATAGATAGATAGATAGATATAGATAGAAAGATAAATAGGCAGTTAGATAGATATTATGAGGAATTGGCTCATACAATTATGGAGGCTGAGAAGTCCCATTATCTGTGTTTGGCAAACTGGACACCCAGGACTTATGGTATAGTTCTTGTCTGAATCAAAACAAGTGACAACTATGGGAACTTGTGGTATAAGTTTCTGTCTGAAAGTTGGGAGGCTCAAGATATAAGAGGAGCCAATTTCTTATTTCAAGTGCAAAGGCTGGAAAAGACTGATATCCCAGCTCAAACAGTCCAGCAGAATGCATCCTTTCTTACTCAGCCTTTTTGTTCTTTTCAGGTCTTTGATTGGATGGGGAACCACCCACATTAAAGAAGACAATCTGCTTTACTCAGTCTACCAATTAAAATGTTAATCTCCTTTAGAAGCACCTTCACAGACACACCCAATAACGTTTGACCAGATATCTGAGCACCCCATAGCCCTGTCAAGTTGTCACATAAAATTAGACATTGTCAAAACCTCCACTTGTCTCTACTGTCTCTAAAAACCTAGTATTATATTGGGTTTAATTTTCAAACGCACATGTTCCCATTGGGCCGTGAGCTCAATAGGTATGCTGGGGCTGACATACCAGCTTGTGAGACCCGATTGTTAAACTTTCAGGAATTTTATTGGCTAGTTGTTAACCATTGGTAGGTTGAACTTGATCATAGTCAGAGTATTTATACTACAGAATTTGGCAAACACTACAAATTGGAGGTCTATAAAAACCCAAAAAAACAAAAACCCAGAAAGATCATTGTTAAACATTATAGCACTGCTATGATGCATAAGGAGCAGTGAGAAATGAAGATTTTTATGGAATATTTAAGATTTATTAAAGTTTTTAAATATCCCATTTTTGTTCAGTCTGTGATTTTATAATACATGACCTACTCATTTATATTTCTTATGAACACATATATCATTATTATTGCCATTATTGGAAAAATTACAAAAAGATTCATTTTACCCTGGAGGCCTAAGTTAAATAAATATATATTACCTAGACAGATGTGGATCACAATCAGTGGATGTCATGATGTAGGTTCATCCTGATAAGATGATTTAGTTTCCCTGCTCACAACCACATTTCTTCTTCCAAAAGTAATTTAAATCAAAGTCAATCTTTAGTAACAACTTTGCATGAAGCAGGTACATATGCTAATTTCAATCCTCCAAAATGTTTTTTTTTTTTTTATAACTACATGTTCTCAAATAATTTTTAATGGACCCTTTTCTAGTTATCTGAAAAACAGAGTAAACTTGGCCTAAAATCAGGATGGCCGTGTGACATTATATAAGTGAACTCTGGATTTAGGAGTCAGGTGTTAGAGGGTCTGGATCCAAATCTTAACTCTGCACTAACTTACTGAGTGATCTTGAACAACTTTGCTCTTTACAAAATAATAACCTGCACTATATTAATAGATTCAAATTGGAAACACAGCCATATTTCAGAATCATCTAAAACTTCTTTAGGAGGAAAAAGGTATATCCTAACAACTAATTCTCTCTCCTACATTCTCTTGCCCCAAACACCAGAGGAAGCTACTGAGTAGATTTCTTTTATATCCTCCAGATACTGTCTGAAATTGAGCATGCACACATACACACACACATGCACAGACACACACACCTACCATATACATGTTTGGAGAGAAAAGGATAACAAAGGAGGGAGAGAGGAAGAGAAAGAGAGAGAAAAATTTAATAAACTTGGCTCATCCTTTACTCAATTTAATTATTCTTAAACCTATTTCATTTCATCTATATCTCTAAGCACTTCCTTACAATATTTTGAATTAAATCTCAATTACCATATTATTTATTCTATAAATATTTCTGTTTGTATGCATAAAAACTAAAGTTTATAAAGATATAGCCACATGAGATCTACCTGTAGTGTGACAGTGTTGAGGGTTCCACTGACTTTCTCTCTCCATTGAATGTATTAAAAACTATTAACAAAAATTATCATTTAAGGTCTCTGGAAAGGAAGGTCTGAAGGATAAACCATCAAAGAATAAACAGCCATTCAAGAACATTGGCAAAAATTTGATAAGAAAGGTGAAAGTTTGTGGTATTTGAATGAAGACTACTTTCTGCCTCTCCACTCCAGTCTCAGTGAAGTAGAGAGTCTATTCCATGTTGCTTTATCCAAGAACACAAGGCTCCTTCTCTGCTCGTTTCTCAGTCAGAGGACTTCATTCCTGGAGGAGCAGGATGTCAACATTTCTCACCTTGGCCCTAGCTACCTGTTGCTGAAGCTAAGTCCAGGGTGAGACCTTATATTATAAGCCTTCTTGGGTACAGCATACTGAGAAGACTGGGGGCTTGATCATCCTTGCCTTAGAGCATGAGGCAGTGGTTTCATTATGGGAAAGAGGATCTTCATGCCAGGAGAAAGGATCAAGCCAAAAGCTAACCTGCCTCCTAGACAGCTCTTTCTTAAAAAAAAAAAAAAAAAAATTTGAAGTATAGTTGATTTACAATATTGTTAATTTCTGATGTACAGCAAAGTGATTCAGTTATATATATATATATACAAATGCTCTTTTTCATTACAGTTTATCACAGGATATTGAATACTGTTCTCTGTGCTATACAGTAGGACTTTTTTGTTTGTCTATCCTATATATAATAGTTTGTATTTGTTAACTCCAAACTCCCAGTCCAACCCTCCCCTATCCCCCTCCCCCTTGGCAACCACAAGTCTGTTCTCTATGTCTGTGAGTCTTAAAACAGAGAGCTCTTAACCTCTGCCCAAGGAACTTATTTCCTTTACAACGAAGAGTGAAGAAGTTTGAGCATAAAGGCCCTCATAAAAACAGCGGAAGTTCTGGTAATGGACAACTGGGAGGAGATTCAAGATACAGACTAAAATCTAGGCAGGCTAGTTAACTGGAGAGAACTAAGGAGTAAGTTAGCTGAGGGGAGCCCTCCTGGAATCTGAATAAATACCAAACACTGACATCAGAAACTGTTCCTGCTACAAAGGATCCCCAATTTGATCGCATTAGTCTGTACAGCAATTTATGCCACAAGGCTGTGTTGAAAATGGTTGAATAATCAGCCAGACATTAGTAGAATTGAACAGCTTGATGTTAAAAAAAAAAAAAAATTAAAAGGATACAGTGAAAACACAATATAAGAAATTAAAATGCTATATTAGAAATCATTCACTAATGGAAAAGAATATTGTATAAGAAAATTACAGAAACAAAGTGATGTGAGAAATATAGAAAAAAGAATAAAATGGCAGATATCATCCAACTATTTCAATAACAATATTAAATGTGAATGTATTAAACAAAGTAATCAAAAGACAGATTAACAAAACATGATCTGATTAAAGGATGTCTACAAAAGAAATATTTTATGTTCAAAGATATAATAGACTTAAATTAATGCTTGGAAAAAGTTACATCATTCAAACACAAGAAATATGAAGGGGCTCTGCTAATATCAGATGAAGTAGACTTGTGAATTGAAAAGAAGTCAGAATAATGTTTTATAAAAATAAAATGCTCAGTCTATCAGGAAGACATAACAATTATATACATGTATGAACTTAATAACAGATAATCAAATATGTCAGACAAAAACTGACAAAAATGAAGGGAGATATAGAAAACAATAATAATTCAAGCATACAATTCCCCACTTTCAATAACATATCAAACAATAGAAGATCAACAAGAAAATAGAAGACTTTACAATGCTCTACACCAACTAGAACTAGTAGACATCTAAAAAACACTCCACACAACAACAAAACATCCAATATTTTCATATATTCATGGAACATTTTCCAGGATAGACCATATGCTAGGACATAAAATAAACCTCAATAAATTAGAAATGGTAAAAATATTACAAAATATATATTCTGACTAAAAATAAATAAAATAAAAAATAAATAACAGGGAAAATATGGGACACAAAACTGTGAAATTTAAACAACACACATGAATAAGCAAAGGGACAAAGGCTCAGAAAATACTGTTAGGTGAAAGAAAATAAAGATATATCAAAACATTTGTTATGCTTCTGAAACAGTCCTTAGAGGCAAATTTATCCATGTAAATGTTGATATTAAGATAGAGAAAACATCTGTTAAGAAACCAGTATCAGTGGAGGGGTTGACTAAGTTCGAAATTGGATAAACTGTCTGAGTTCAGAGGACTAAGCCAAGAAATAGAAAGACAACTGAACAGGTTATATAGTAAAGGATCAATATTCATTAGTCCAGGCTAAGTCAAAGGACATGGATAATATATACTACCTATATAAAAATAGACAGTTTTTAACTATGCAAAATGAATAAAATAATAGACAATAAATGACACTGGAAAAGAACATAAAATTTAGACAGGAATGTGGTGATGCATACAAAAGTGTCACTGGCTTCTGACTTCCAGTGAAGAACAATAAAGGGATAAATTGGGAGACTGAGACTGACATATACACCCTACTATATATAAAATAAATAACTAATAATAACCTACTGTATGACACAGGGAACTCGAATCAATACTCTGTAATTACCTATATGGGAAAGTATATAAAAAAGAATGGATATATGTGTATGTATAATTGACTCATTTGCTGTACAGCAGAAATTAACACAACATTGTAAATCAACTGTACTCCAGTAAACATTAATTGAGGTGGTCAAGTGGAGCATTTACAGACACACAGACTTATCTAAGTTTCCATTTGCTGACATGGACTCCAGGGAGGAGCAGCTTTGTTTAGGACCTAGAAAGATATTTCAACACTGGAATTCTGTGTGGCTGACAGGGTCTTGGTACTCTGGCCTGGGGTCAGGCCTCAGCCTCTGAGGTGGGAGAGCCAAGTTCAGGACACTGGACCACCAGACACCTCCTGGCCTGACATAATATCAATTGGAGAGGACTCTCCCAGAGATCTCCTTCTCAACACTAAGATCCAGCTCCACCCAATGGCCAGCAAGCTCCAGTGCTGGACAACCCATGCCAAACAATTAGTAAGACAGGAACACAACACCACCCATTAGCAGAGAGGCTGCCTAAAATCATACTAAGTTCACAGACACCCCAAAACAGAACACCAGATGTGGCCCTGCCCACCAGAAAGACAAGATCCAGCCCAACCAACAGAACACTGGCAACACTCCCTCCCACCAGGAAGCCTACACAAGCCACTGAACCAACCTCACCCACTGGGGGCAGACTCCAAAAACAATGGTAACTATGAAAATTTAGCCTGCAAAAAGGAGATCCCCAACCACAGTAAATTAAGCAAAATGAGAGGACAAAGAAATATGCAGCAGATGAAGGAGCAAGGTAAAAACCCACCAGAAAAAACAAATGAAGAGGAAATAGGCAGTCTACCTGAAAAAGAATCCAGAGTAATGATAGGAGAGATGATCCAAACTCTTGGAAACAGACTGGAGAAAATACAAGAAACATTTAACAAGGACCAAGAAGAACTAAAGAGCAAGCAAACAATGATGAAAAACACAATAAATGAAATTTAAAATTTTCTAGAAGGAATCAATAGCAGAATAACAGAGGCAGAAAAACGGGTAAGTGACCTGGAAAATAAAATAGTGGAAATAACCACCACAGAGTAAAATAAAGAAAAAAGAATGAAAAGACTTGAGGACAGTCTCAGAGACCTCTGGGACAACATTAAACTCACTAATATTTGAATTATAGGAGTTGCAGAAGAAGAAGAGAAAAAGAAAGGGACTGAGAAAATATTTGAAGAGAGTATATTTGAAAACTCTCTGAATATGGGAAAAGAAATAGTTAATCAAGTTGAGGAAGCACAGAAAGTCCCATACGGGATAAATCCAAGGAGAAACATGCCAAGATACATATTAATCAAAATAACAAAAATTAAATACAAACAAAAAATAGTAAAAGCAGCAAGGGAAAAGCAAAACATAACATACCAGGGAACCCCCATAAGGTTAACAGCTGATCTTTCAGCAGAAACTCTGCAAGTCAGAGGGTGTGGCAAGACATATTTAAAGCAATGAAAGGGAAAAACCTACAAATAAGATTATTCTACTGAGCAAGATCTCACTCAGAATCAACGGAGAAATTAAAAACCTTACAGACAAGTAAAAGCTACAAGAATTCAGCACCACCAAACCAGCTTTACAACAAATGCTAAAGGAACTTCTCTAGGCAAGAAGCAAAAGAGAAAGAAAAGACCTACAATAACAAACCCAAAACAATTAAGAAAATGGTAATAAGAACATACATATTGATAATTACCTTAAATGTAAATGAATGAAATTCTCCAACCAAAAGACATAGACTGACTGAATGGATACAAAAGCAAGACCCATATATATGTTGTCTACAAGAGACTCACTTCAGACATAGGGACACATACAGACTGAAATTGAGGGGATGGAAAAAGATACTACATGCAAATGGAAATCAAATGAAAGCTGGAGTGGCAATTCTCATATCAGACAAAATAGACCTTAAAATAAAGACTACTACAAGAGACAAAGAAGGGCACTATATAATGATTGAGGGATCAAACCAAGAAGAAGATATAACAATTGTAAATATTTATGCACCCAACATAGGAACACCTCAATACATAAGGCAAATGCTATAGCCATAAAAGGGGAAATCGACAGTAAGACAATAAACATAGGGGACTTTAACACCCCACTTTCACCAATGGACAGATCATCCAAAAGGAAAATAAAGAAGGAAACATAAGCTTTAAATGACGCATTAAACATGATGAACTTAATTGATATGTATTGGACATTCCATCCAAAAACAACAGAATATATTTTCTTCTCAAGTGCTCATGGAACATTCTCCAGGATAGATTATATCTTAGGTCACAAATCAAGCCATGGTAAATTTAAGAAAATTGAAATCATATCAAGTATCTTTTCCAAATATAATACTATGAGATTAGATATCAATTACAGGAAAAAAACTGTAAAAAATACAAACACATGGAGGCTAAACAATGCACTACTGAATAAACAAGAGATCTCTGAAGAAATCAAAGAGAAAATCAAAAAATACCTAGAAACAAATGACAATAAAAACACGATGGCCCAAAACCTATGGTATGCAACAAAAGCAGTCCTAAGAGGGAAATTTATAGCAATATAATCCTACCTCACAAAACAAGACAAATCACAAATAAACAACACAAACGTACACTGAAAGCAATTAGAGAAAGAAAAACAAAAAAAGAACTGAAGTGAGCAGAAGGAAAGAAATAATAAAGATCAGATCAAGTAAAAGTGCAAAAGGTATAAAGGAAACAATAACAAAGATCAATAAAACTAAAAGCTGGTTCTTTGAGAAGATAAACAAAATTGATAAACCATTAGCCAGACTCATCAAGAAAAAAGGGGAGAAGGCTAAAATCAACAGAATTAGAAATGAAAAAGAGAAGTAACAACTGACACTGCAGAAATACAAAGGATTATGAGAGATTACTACACGTAACCATGCCAATAAAATGAACAACCTGGAAGAAATCACAGAAAAGCACAACCTTCTGATACTAAACCAGGAAGAAATAGAAAATATAAACAGAGCAATCACAAGCACTGAAATTGAAACTGTGATCAAAAATCTTCCAACAAACAAAAGCCCAGGACCAGATAGCTTCACAGGTGAATTCTATCAAACATCTAGAGAAGAGATAACACCTATCCTTCTCAAACTCTTCCAAAATACAGCAGAAGGAGGAACATTCCCAAGCTCATTCTCTGAGACCACCATCACCCTGATACTAAAACAAGAAAAAGATGTTGCAAAAAGACAAAACTACAGACCAATATCACTGATGAACATAGATGCAAAAATCCTCAACAAAATACTAGCAAACAGAATCGAACTGCACATTAAAAGGGTCATGCACCATGATCAAGTAAGGTTTATCCCAAGAATGCAAGGATTCTTCAATATACACAAATCAATCAATGTGATACTCTATATTAACAAATTGAAGGATGAAAACAGTATGATAATCTTGATAGATATCAGAAAAATCTTTCAACAACATTCAACACCCATTTATGTTAAAAACTCTCCAGAAGGCAGGCATAGAGAGAACTTACCTCAACATAATAAAGACCATATATGACAAACCCACAGCCAACATTGTTCGCAATGGTGAAAAACTGAAAACATTTCCGCTAAGATCAGGAGCAAGACAGGTCGCTCACTCTCACCACTATTATTCGACATAGTTTTGGAAGTTTTAGCCACAGAAATCAGAGAAGAAAAAGAAATAAAAGTAATCCAAATTGGAAAAGAAGTAAAACTGTCACTGTTTGCAGATGACAAGATACTGGACATAGAAAATCCTAAAGATGCCACCAGAAAACTACCAGAGTTAATCAATGAATTTGGTAAAGTAGCAGGATATAAAATTAATGCAGAGAAATCTCCTGTATTCCTATACACTAATGATGAAATATCTGAAAGAGAATTTAAGGAAACATTCTCATTTACCACTGCAACAAAAATAATAAAATACCTAGGAATAAACCTACCTAAGGAGATAAAAGACCTGTATGCAGAAAACTAAAAGATATTAATGAAATAAATTAAAAATGATACAAACAGATAGAGAGATATACCATGTTCTTGGATTGGAAGAATCAATATTGTAAAAATGACTCTACTACCCAATGAAATCTACAGATTCATTGCAATCCCTATCAAGCTACCAATGGCATTTCTCACAGCACTATAACAAAAAATTTCCCAATTTCTATGGAAACACAAAAGACCCTGAATAGCCAAAGCAATTTTGAGAAAGAAAAACGAAGTTTGAGGAATCAGGCTCCCTGACTTCAGACTATACTAGAAAGCTACAGTAATCAAGACAGTATGGTACTGGCACAAAAACAGAAATACAGATCAATGGAAGAGGATAGAAAGCCCAGAGATAAACCCATGCACATATGGTCACCTTATCTTTGATAAAGGAGGCAAGAATATACAATGGAGAAAAGACAGCCTCTTCAGTAAGTGGTGCTGGGTAAACTGGACAACTACATGCAAAAGAATGAAATTAGAACACTTCCTAGAACCATACACAAAAATAAACTGAAAATGGATTAAAGACCTAAATGTAAGGCCAGACACTATAAAACTGTTAGAGGAAAACATAGGAAGAACGCTCTTTGAAATAAATCACAGAAAGATCCTTTTTGACCCACCTCCTAGAGAAATGGAAATAAAAACAAAAATAAATAAATGAGACCTAATGAAACTTAAAAGCTTTTGCACAGCAAAGGAACCATAAACAATACAAATAGACAACCCTCAGAATGGGGGGAAATATTTGTATGTGAAGCAACTGTCAACAGATTAAGTTCCAAAATATATAAGCAGCTTATGCAGCTCAATATCAAAAAAGCAAACAACCCTATACAAAAATGGGCAGAAGATATGAATAGGTATTTCTCCAAAGAAGATATACAGATTGCCAACAAACATATGAAAGGATGCTCAACACCACTAATCATTAGAGAAATGCAAATCAAAACTACAATGAGATATCACTTCACACTGGTCAGATTGGCCATTATCAAAAAATCTACAAACAATAAATACTGGAGAGGGTGTGGAGAAAAGGGAACCCACTGTACTGTTTGTGGGAATGTTAATTGATACAGCCACTATGCAGAATAATATGGTGAGTCCTTAAAAAACTAAAAATAGAACTACCATGTGACCCAGCAATCCCACTATTGGCCATATACCCTGAGAAAACCATAATTCAAAAGGAAACATGTACTACTATGTTCACTGCAGCACTCACTATGTACAATAGCTGGGACATGGAAGCAACTTAAGTGTCCATCAACAGGTGATGGGTAAAGAAGACGGATATATGTGGCATATATACACAATACACAATGGAATATTACTCAGCCGTAAAATGAAGCAAAATTGAGTTATTTGTAGTGAGGTGGATGGGCCTAGAATATGTCATACAGAGTGAAGTAAGTCAGAAAGAAAAAATCAAATACTGTATGCTAACACATATATATGGAATCTAAAAAAAAAGAAAAAAGAAAAAAGAAAAATGGATATGAAGAATCTAGGGTCAGGACAGGAATAATGATGCAGACGTAGAGAATGGACTCATGGACATGGGGAGGGGGAGGGTGAAGGGGAAGCTGGGATGAAGTAAGAGAGTAGTATTGATATGTACACACTGCCCAATGTAAAATAGATAGCTAGTGGGAAGAAGCTGCATAGCACAGGGAGATCAGCTCAGTGCTTTGTGACCACCTAGAAGGGTGGGATTGGGAAAGTTGGGGGGAGAAGCAAAAGAGAGGGGATATGGGGATATATGTATACATTATAGCTGGTTCGCTTTGTTATACAGCAGAAGCTAACACAACATTGTAAACCAATTATACACCAATAAAGTTGTTAAATTAAAAAAATAATTTTAAAAAAGACCTACATGTACAGGGCCCTATAAATACATACAGTGAACCGTGGGGTCTAGCTTCCTTAGAGAAGCCTCTTAATTCTGATTTGAGTTGGACTTTAGGTGCCCCTCTCACTATCAATTTTGCTCTTCTCATTTCCTTACCAGATCCACATGTTTTATCCCAGTTTCCTTTTCTTTCTTTGACTGTATTTCCCAAATTCTACTTAGCTTTTCTCTCTTCTGGTATCAGACATCCATGGATAGATAAACTGGTGACTCACTTTTTCAGGAAAAATTTCAAGCTCTCCTCCTGTTTCCCCATCACTTTTGTTGGTGAGTCTGACCAGGTATCCCTGTCCTGAAAGGATGTTAACTAACTCCTGAGAGCTAGTCACATTTTAGTTTTGTTAGTCTGACAGGACACAGTGAACAGAATATTAAGGATATAAGGTGGTTAAATAGCTACTATTTACTGAAGGTTTACCATGTCCCAGGTACATTTTAGTTATCTCATTGATAGTCAAAGTACCCTAAAAGGTATCATTGCTCAACTTTTAGTTGAGAAAGCTCAGACTTACAGTGATCAAGTGACTTGATCAGGTCATAGCTACAAAGTAGGGAGTGATTCTACCCGTGTTTTTGCTTACCCCTGAACCTTCCAAATAACTTAATAGGCATTTTTTTTTAACAACTACAGTGTAGGAATGTCAAGAATACCTACTCTGTTTTCCTTTGTTAACAGACCAAATATGATATCATTCCTTGAGTAGAAAACCAATATAAATGAATTCATTTCCCATGTGACTGTTTAAGAACTTTCCATCAGGTTTTCACACTCACTTGCCAATTTAGTAAATCTTCATGGGATACAATGGAGCAAACACAACACAGTCAAAGGATAAAGCAGGATGGGTCATCAGCACTTTGGGGTGAGTATTAATTGCCTTAGGTGCTGAAACAAGGCACAGCAGCTATAGACTCAGGGATTTTACCTGCTTGAAAAGTGTCATAATTTCTGCAAACAGCCATGCCTGTCATGTTTTACTGAGATTTTGAAATAGAATTTATAAATTAAAAATAAAGCATACAACATGCAGTGCCATATCATGGACTTGGGCATGACTTGAATGGCAGCCAATCAGAAACTTCCATTAGGCAATGCTCAGAGTTCCAAAGACAGTATCCCTGGGAATTCTGAAAGCTCTATTTTGGAAATATATATATATATATATATATATATATATATATACCCACTGGCCACTGGGTCTGCAATATGTTTGCTCTGTGCCATGTAACTATTAATTTGCACAGCCAAATAAGTTTCAGATGGTGCCCATTTTGTCAAAATTACACTGCAATTTAAATGAAAATTTAGTTGACAGGGAAGCATGTGGTTTGGGTCCTAATAATATGGTCCTCTGTGTCCTTTTACAAATGGACTTTAGAAGCATTGGCTATCCCCACATCCTCAGTTTTTCCCTCCTTAGCTTCAGTGATCCCCCTCAGCTTCTCAACAAGATCACCCCTCTTTGTTAAATACAAACCCTGCATAACATTCTACTGAGTCTTGTCCATGTTTCCCGAATATTTAGTTCCCGTTCTCACTTCTGTATACTCACCTGGGTTTTTCTCCTGCTTGGGATGTTTATTCATCTTTTAAAATAAGTACTGAATGAATGAATGAAACAAGTATTAATACCTTATGCTTTTGTAGTCCCTCTCTACATGTCTAAAACAGTCAATTTGTGGTTCCATGCTTCTAATGCACTCTCTTACATGTTCCTTCTTAAAACATATGTTCATTGATATCCCTAGTAAATGAATCTCTGTGGAAGGCAAAAAAAAAAAAAAAAAAACAAAAACAAAAACAAACAAACAGAAACAAATTTGGCAATACATCTACCTTCAAGGAGATTAGAGTCTAATGGACAGTCATAACTCTCTGAATATTTCCAACGTTATAAAGCTTTAGAGAAAGGATTTGGAATGTACAAGAAAGCCTTAGAACTAATTTGTCTATTTTAGTACTTAATTACACACTGTCCACTTGATATGCACCCCCTTAGAAAGCAGAAATCAGACAGTGGTTCTCTCTACAACCACGTGACTACATGCAGAAGTGGAGAGTAACTACATTATAATACTGAACAAGAAAATGCACTGATTAAATAGAAACAGAAATATGCAATTGAAGACCTGGGTTTTGAAGAAAAGAAGACAAGGAATTTGTCACTGAAACTTTGAAGACTACCTCATGCTTTGTCTAATAGGAAGGACCTCAAAGGTCATCTGTCAGTGCAAATAGGCTTAGAAAAAGATGTGGAGCCCTGAAAATGTCTGGTATTTTTTAAAGGCAAACTTCAGGCATTATTGTGGTCTGAGTGAAGTAGGCCATACCTTGTAATGATCTGTATTTTTGTTGTTTGGAGATCTCACTGGTGTCTCAATTTTAATACTTCCAGAAATTAATATATATTACCTTCTTACAAAAATATATTCAGTCATCCATCTAATCATTCTCTCAGGCAGTACTGGGTGGCACTCTATGGCTCAGAGTTTCAAAGCTGTACATCAGGGGCTTCCTTGGTGGTGCAGTGGTTAAGAATCTGCCTGCCAATGCAGGGGACACGGGTTCGAGCCCTGGTCCGGGAAGATCCCACATGCTGTGGAGCAACTAAGCCCGTGCGCCACTACTACTGAGCCTGCGCTCTGGAGCCCATGAGCCGCAACTACTGAGCCCGTGTGCCACAACTACTGAAACCTGCGTGCCTAGAGCCCGTGCTCCTCAACAAGAGAAGTCACCACAATGAGAAGCCTGTGCACCGCAACAAAGAGTAGCCCTCACTCACCACAGCTAGAGAAAGCCCGTGTACAGCAATGAAGACCCAACACAGCCAAAAATAAATTAATTAAATAAATAAACTTATTTAAAAAAATCAACTAAAAATAGAACTACCATATGAACCAGCAATCCCACTACTGGGCATATACCCTGAGAAAACCATAATTCAAAAAGACACATGCACCCCAATATTCATAACAGCATTATTTACAATAGCCAGGACATGGAATTGGTGCTCTTTAAACTTCCTTGAAGAAACAGGTGTGAGAGAAGATATGAGAATATATCCATATTTAAAATAGTAGCATTCTGAAAGGGAGAGAAACAAATTATATCCCATGAAAGTATGGCTTTAAGTGGTCATTTGCTCAAATTGCTATTACAATTGGAAAAAAAAATCAGCAATCTGCCTGGATTCTTTTATTAAACAAAAGTTATTTAACAAAGCTATAAATTTCATTGCTGTGGCAGAAAATAAGATCAGCCAAGCTGAAATGATCCAGCTGTTTTTGGTTTTGTTATTTCAAAATGTTTTCATTTCTATTTCTTCCCACATATATTTGTATTTGTTTAAATAGAGTTTATTGTGGCACTGATTCAAAGAACAAATTCCAATTCTTTAGACCCTGTGATTATGCAGCTTCTATGTTGAGCTCTATTTGGTTGTCACACTAGGAAAGACTTTTTGCATTGAGCTGTCTCTATACTGGCAGACTTAGAAAGGATAACATGGATTTCATCAGCTCTAACAAAATGCCATGTATTTCACATCCTAGAGCTCATCAAGATCCTACTGTATAGCATGTCTTAAATACCAGTATGTCTGTATTACATTTTCTCACTTGTGTTTCCCAAAGTATTTCCATTAATTTTTTCTATCATATGCATAGAGTTGGTTTTAACATTTGTTGATGTGATTTGAAGATGATTAATTCATTCTGCCTTGCAGCAAAAACATATTACCAGGAGGGACTGTTTTCAAGGGGAATTCTTTGATTTATCAGATTGGAACAATTTATTCATAAATAAGTAAGGTGTTCTGCAGTGTCAGCCAGCATCAGAGTGTCCATGGTCCCTCTCATTAAATCATACATGGAAAATGTGTCCCCAGAATGGCTCTTTTAGTTGAATCTAATGACTAAGATCAGTTTTTCCTACATGGATTGATTACTCTTGAGTACTAAACCTTGAGGCTGTCATCTGTCTCTATAGGAATGTGTCCCAGAGGAAATGAATCCTCTTGTTAATCAACAATCTACACAGAACTCCTTAGAATCCACGAGTACTATCATTTAGATCTCCCAAAATGATCAACTCTACAGTGGGACACATTAGGCAAAAACTGGCTGAGAAATTGTCCAAATGTGACTATAAAAAATAGGCAATATTTGTGTACTTGGCAGGTGGGAGGTAAAGCCAAATATAGTAGAGAGAAAGGTAGTTTTGTTTTTTTCCTAAAGCAGTAGTCAGGAAAGAGAGGAATAAATACGGAAAAATAGTGATGTAAAGTAAGGAAAATGAGAACTCTCAAGAGAAAGGTATAAATATAGAACTTATAGCATTTATCAGATTTGGGGGGCACATTCTCAGAAGTTGAGATTAGCATGCAGAGTTGAGGTGAGGGCGTCCTTGGAGTTTCTGTGCTAAGCTGATATAAATAGATAATTTCAGCATATCAAAATCAAATCAGGGTATTTTGTCTTACTTGTTCTATAAGCAAAGACACCACAAATACATTCTACGTGTTTTGGTGAGATTTTAGCATCTGCTTAATGTTTCTTATTGCAGGGAAGAGGTGAACTTACATTATCAAAGAGTATGAAGACGTCCTAATTCAGTTTTAACAGCACTTAACATAGAGCATTCCTGTTTTAAATCTTTCTCCTTAAAACCACCCACTTTAATTTTCAATAAAATTATTTATCCAGGTCGTCTTCCCCAGAATGTTAGAGAAAATGTGGCTTTGATCTTTAATTGGAAGAGCCATGAATGAGTTTACAAGGAGGGGTACAGGAAATTGTTACCTTCCTTCTCCCTAACTAGACCTTCTTCCACTTCCTTTTATTGATGTCAAATATTACATTTAAATTCTAGAAAATAATAAAAAATGGAATTAAGAAATTGAAACAATATATACCTATTTTTACATGTGTTTATATATTTACCTTTACTGGAGAACTTTATATTTTCACATAGTTTCCAGTTGCTGTCTAGAGTCCTTTGATTTCAAGTTGAAGGGTCCCCTTTAGTGTTTCTTTCAGGGAAGGCTTAGTGGTAATGATCTTTCTCAGCTTTTGTTTATGTGGGAATGTCTTAATTACTCCCTCATTTTTAAAAGCACAGTTTTGGTGGCTATAATATACTTGGTCAATAGGTTTTTATTTTTCTTGTATACTTTAATTATATTATCTCACTGCCTCCTGACCTGCAAACTTTCAGCTGAGAAATCCATTGATAATTTGACAGAGAATTTTCTGCAGATGATGAGTCTCTATCTCTGGATGCTTTCAAGATTTTCTCTTTGATTTTTACAGTTTGATTATAATGTGTCTTGGAGTGGATCTCTGGATTTTTGGATTTCATTATGCTTCTTGTATTTGTATATCCATGTCTTTTCTCAAATTTAGAAAATTTTTGATCATTATTTCTTCTGATATACTCTTGGGCCCTTTCTGTCTCTTTCTTCTCTTTCTGGGATTTCCATAATGCATATATTAATCTATTTAATGGCTTATCATAAGTTCCTTAGGTTCTGATTCTTTTTTATTTTTCCTCTACATACACAATAAATTTAAATAACCTACTTTCTAGTTTATTGATTATTTTTTCTACCCCTCAAGTCTGTTACTACAGTCAGTGATTGCACTTTTATCTCCAGAATTGCAGCTTGCTTTTTATAATATCTATCTTTGTTTATGTTTCATTTTTTTAATATATTATTGTCCAGATTTACTTTAGTTCTTTTTCTGTGTTTTCCTTTATCTCTTTGAGCATACTTAAGACAGATGTTTTAAAATATTTTCTAGTGAGTCTGAATCCTATGATTCCTTAGGGTCAGTTTTGGGAGATTTATTTTCTTCCTTTGAATGGGTCATGTTTCTCTGTTTCTTTGTGTGCCTCATAATCTTTAGTTGAAAACTGGGCATTTGAGAAAAAAAAAACAGCCACATCTTTGAAAATTGACTCCATGCAATGGAGCATCACTAATTCACTTATCATGAAAGCTTAAGTTATTTTCATGCATTTCTGGGCATGCATCTTGTGTGTGTGTGTGTGTGTTTCCCAATTCCCCCATGTATACTGCTACTTTTCAATGTCTTAATTTTCCTAAAAGTCTCACTCCTGTTTTTTCTCAGGGTCTTAGATATCCTATGTATTCCTCTGCCTATAATCTTTTACTGTCAGACATCCATGGGTCTCCAATTCCCCTGCATTTTTTCACCTGCTGGAATGCTTTCTACTGCTTTAGTTGTCTCCAACCTGATATTGAAAAACTATGTTTTCATTCCTGTCTGAGCTCCACATCAGGTAAAACAGAAATAAATCCCTCGTGCAGCCCCAGACAAGCCAAACATTGCAAGCTAGCTCCAATCCTTTCCTTCCATTTTGATGGAGAAACATGCAATTGTATAGCTTCTTCCCAATAGTTCAAGCTGTGTTGCACTGAGGAGGGGATGGAGGCAAGGATGAGGAGAAAAAAAAAAGCACACAAACTTTTCTACTCTTTTTTTGTGTGTGTTTTTGTTCTTGATTGGGACTTGGTTCAGTTGCTTCAGAAACTTGAGTGATTTCTGGTGCTTCCACGAAGTTATTGTACTTAGTCTGTTGCTGTCTACTTCATTTTTCCATGTAGGAACAAAGGCCTGGAGTTTCATAGTTTGCTATGTTGCTCATATCATTTTCCTACTGCAAATTACATCTGAAAGTATATAAAACCTTGGGAAATGAAAGCCTATACTCCAAGTTGGCAAAGGTAACATCAGCTAGTTGCACTTCATGTTGGGAGCAGACAGAAAAAATTATGATTTCCCATATGGCCTGTATAGTGGAGGAAAATTGAAGCTGCAAACTCTCTTGGATAGAAAATAAAAGAGAATAGTTAGAACTTCTTGTTTTACAGGAACTTCAAAAAGAATAAGGTGGAATTCTCCATGTACAATGTGAGTTTAAATTATTACAGCCATAAAAACCCTTACCTTAAAAAGAGTATATACAGTTTAATGGGGAAAAAAAAAACACCTGAACCTCAATAGAAAGAAAATTAATGTGATATTATGATGGTATATAATGGAATGGGATTCTCATTCACTGAAAATGGCAACATAAATTGGTATAGGCTTTCCTGGGAAACAGTTTATAATAGTGAACCCATCTGTTGGATCATTCATTCATTAGTTAAATATTTACTGAGCTTCTGCTGTGAGTTAGCCCCTGTGAATAGCATGTAGAAATGAAGGATCTCCATGCTATCCTTATTTTCTTACTACATGTGGAAAAGATAGGTATATTTTATGTAACCACACTGTTACATATAAAATTACAACAGTGATTTATAAAATGAAAAAAAAAAAAGATATGCCAAGCTGACAGAGGGCATAATAGCAGAATCTTCCCTAAATTAGAAGATCAAAGAAAAACTTCCTCCCACAAAGTTTGAGTTGAGATTTAAAAAGAGAATACTAATTATTGCAGTAAGAAACAAGGGAAGAATTTAGAGTGAAGGAAATACTACAGCCAAAGTCTTGAGACAGAAAACAGAGAAGCACATTGAAAGATTCAAAAGTACAGAGTGACTGGAAAACATATAATAGGGGTTTGGCGGAGTTGCTCTAAATGAAAACCAAATTATTCAGGATGTTGTATGATATGTTAAGAATTATGACATTTATCCTAAGGCAAATGATTAAAAGGTTTTAAACTGGGAAGGGAGATCAATGTAGGGGTAAGCATGGATCCAACATAATGAGATTTTCATTTTGCAAGCACTGGCAACAGGGTGTAGAATGGATTTGATGGGATGAATAGTGAACATAGGAAATGAAAACAAAGGAAGACTGCCTCAGTCTAGGTGATACTTTCTGGTGATTTAGGTAAGATGGGAATGGTGGAAATGGAAAAGGGTGGACAGATTAGAAAGATATGTAAAGGTGAAATGCAGACCTGGTGATAGAACAGATATAGGAGCTGTTAAAAAGGAAGAGTCAAGAGTAGTTCCTAGGTTTGTGGTTTGCACCACTGATTAGATGACGTTGTTATTTATTTAAATTAGGAGAACTGAAAAAGTTCCTGATTGGGATGAAAGGTTTTAAGGTTTTACATTTGGTGGGCAGGGGGAGCACCCGAGACAGTATATGTACCATGTTTCCCTTTCCTCCTGAGCAACTTAGAAAACTACATTTCCCAGCTCATCGGGATCTAGGAAGTGCTACTTCTCTGGCCAACAGAATATGAGCAGATGTAAAATTGTTGCTTCTAGTTTGGGTGATTTCCTACTCTCTTTTCTCTTGGGCACAGGTTAGAAAGGGTAGGATTACAAAATAGCAGAGGGATATTGTGGAAGGAGACTGAATTCCTAAGACATTACTTGGAGAATATCTGCCTAATCTTTATCAAACTCCACTGAGCAGACATGTTCAGTGGAGTTTGATAACGACATGTATAGTGTTAAGTGACTATGATGTCTGAATGTACTTATTACTTCATCACAAAAATAGAAATGCCTTCAAGACATTCTTGTCTTAGGTGCATACAATGTGTATATCAATGGAGAAGTTAAGACTTAACTTGTATTCGGGAGTTGTCAGTATGTGGATGATAATTAAATCATGAGCACAGGTGGCACTGCCTGATAAGGAAATATAGAGTGAAAAGACAGGAATTTGTGTTTAGTATGTTCAAAGCTATTGCAAAGGCAAGTGAGGTGGAGTATAAAAAGTATGCATTTAGCTTTATGGGCAAAGAGGCAATTGGTGATCTTAGAAAAAAGCTATTATTACCTGGTAATTTGGACAAAAGCAAATTGGAATAGGTTGAATAATGGAAGGTGATAAAATAGCAACAGTATATACAATGCTCAGTAAATGTTTACTTTAGAGAGTATTCTATTTGTTATCTAGGAAGAGAACCAAAGAGGTTTAAATATTGAATATTTAAATTGGGTGTAAGGAACATGGAAGGAATAGTCCATATTTCATGTTACTGAAAAGATAGGGAGTTAGGTGATGCAAAGGTTCTGTGGAAGAATTGATCTTGGGTAGGAGGAAGGGCAGCTCCTTCCTTGTAGCCAGAAGAAAAGAGGAAAATGGGCAAAAAAAAAAAAAAGCATGATTTTCAGTAGGTTGGTTAGAAAGAATGGAAGATGTACCTCCTCTCTTCTCTGTGCTTTGGAAGTATGGACATTGCTGAGAGGGGGGATGGGGAACAGAAACATGATTGAAGACCCTGAAAATAGAGAAACGATGAATTGAATAGAGAAATATGGCTTGTAATGGTCAAGGGGAGTAAAAAGTTTTATATAACTTTATCTAGAAATTCCTCTCTTAAGAATAAACTCTAGAGAAATAGTAAATGCATACAAAACCTTATGAAAAATTATGTTTTTATTTTGGCATTATATAATATTGTAAAAAATGGGAACAATCTAAATATTGAAGAAGAGGGGGTGACAATGAATTACAATACATTTGAAGTATGGACCATTATAGATTCATTAAAATATGTAAGAATATTTAACAATATAAAGGTGTTTTTATTAAGTGAAATGAAATTTCAATGTTGAAATTTCATAAGAATGTGCATATGTATTTCCATGAAAATATAAGACTGGAATGTAACTTCTAAATTGTTAACAATTATATATTTTGGTGATGAGATATTGGGTGTATATTTTTTTACATACTTTTTATATTTGAAGTTTTTACAATGTGCATACACTATAAAAGTCATAAAAATATACTTCACTTGATTTTTCTAACTTTTGTTTTGATGTAATTTCAGACATGCAGAAAAAAATAGCAAGAATGGAAAAAATAACTTTCTTATATTGTGCACTCAGATACCCCAAAATGCTAACTGCTTGCTTCATTTTCTTTCTTTTGTTTTTCTCCATATACATGTGCATATTTTTGAATACATGACTTCCCTTAATCCCTAAATATATTTGTTTGGCTTTCTAAAATAGAAACTTTACTTAATGAGTAAAATTATCAAAATCCAAAATTAATATTGATACAATACTATTATACTGATAGATTATCAAAATTTAGCTAGTTGTTTAATTAACAATCTTTATAAAACAAAATTAAATTTTAATTTGTGTTGCATTTAGGTTCAGGTCTTTTTACTTTTCTTTAATCTAGAAGATTCTTCTAGTCTTTCTTTATATTTAATTTTTGTTATATTTTCAAAGTACAGGCAAGTTATTTTATAGAATGCCCCTAAGTATGAAAGAGTCTATTGTTTCTTTATGATAAAACCCAAATTAAACATTTTTGCAAAAATGCTACAGAAGTGATACTCTGTCTTTTTCAGTGCATTGTGCCAGGAGGCACATGATGCTGGCTTAACAGTCTGGTTTGGGCAGTGTCTATCAGGCTTCTTCACTCTAAAGTTCCTGTTTTCCATTTGTGATTAATAAATATTTTTTTTTGTTGTTGTTGTAATGCTGTTTGAGTGTTTTATTTTATTTTTTAAACTTTATTGGAGTATAATTGCTTTACAATGGTGTGTTAGTTTCTGCTGTATAACAAAGTGAATCAGCTATATATATTATGGGGAGAGACTTTGAAGATATTCAAAATACTTGTTACTCCTCAATCTCTTACCTGTTAGAATAATCCACTCTTGGTTCTTGACTCAAATAATTATTACTATGATTGTGGCCCAATGAAGACTTCCTAATTCCATTATTTCATGCATAAAATATGAAGCCTTCCTTCTCTCAAGTTACAGAGTAAGTCCCATCACCACTTCCATGATCTCCACTTTTAGGAAAATCTTAGATTGTCAGGTTACTACTTGAAGAGTTATCATTTAAATGTAATATATTCCAAATGAGATGATAGTTTTGTGAGGTGCATTTTGTTTTGTGTGCTCGATTTGGTTTATGTGAACTGCCTTAAGGAAATGCCTATAGGGATATCGAGATTTCCCCCTTGTGTCTCTTATGTATCCTAGCAGCCACCTGTGCTTCCTTCTGTCCTCACCATCTATCATCACAGTTACTTCTCACACTTGATTCACTAAGTCTGTGCTTTTCTCTACTGTGAAGTCTCTAAGGATAGACGACATCTTTCTCTTCATCTGTAGTGTCTAACTTGGTGCCTGGCTCATAATGGATGTTCAGGATATGTATATAGGAGGGACGGACAAATCCTGACTCTTTCACCTTCTACAATGAGCTCAAATCCTGACTCTTTCACCTTCTACAATGAGCTCCAGTTTTATCTGGAAAGTGGAGATAAATAATGTGTATCTATAAGCTCTGGTCGAACTTAGTGACAAGACATGTAAATCACTGAGCACAGAGACTCATCTAAAACACCATGCAAATATTTTTCATATTTAAAAAAAATCTAATTACAGTTTTTGAAGAAAAAGTATATTGTGCTGCTATGCTTGAAAGGTGACCCAGCTACAGAAACAATGAGTGATAGAAACTAGTGTTTAACCAAACTTGTAAGTCATATAATGTTGCATCTGTATAAAAAATACAATTTTGTTCAATTCCCAAGACAAATATGATTTGGATTTTTTAATTCTCTCTTTGGAAAATCTGTTAATATAGTGGACAAACGGTTAAAAACTGATTGAACTTAATGCACTGTAATTGCCTATATGAAATTCTAATGGGAATTCAAGAAAATTCACTTTTCATTAATAACAGACCCTCCTTAGGTAATAAAACACTGAATTATTCTTGGTTGTTTTGTCTTCCTTTTGTCCAATCTAATGTGTTACTGTAGGGCTAATGCTAAAGTTATGTCCTATGAGATTTTCTGATCATGACAATACTTCAGTCAAAAGAAAGTTAATAGAGAATCAGATAGCACCAACATTCTTGAGGATACAAAAAATATTGGAAAAAAAATTGGATCAGAGTACAGCACTATACATCTATTCTGCCTAATTTTAAATTCTGGGAGAAGTGTACTATCTTTAATTTTAGCTTCAGTAGAAATGTACATGATAATACAGACATGAGATGTAACTGAGACATGAATACATTTCTTAATATTTTCATGCTATACTCAGAATAAAATCTGTTTTTTTCCCCTAAATTTACTAAACAGTTCAGTTAAGTAAACATTTATTGGGAGTCTACTATATTTCAGGCATTCAGCTGTAAGTTGATAATAGAGAAATACAAAACCTTACTTTTCCATTGGGTATATAATACAATAGATATGTATCTTGCATTATAGAGTATAATAATAGAAATACTATATTCAAGATGAAATATCCAAGGAGAGATGTTCTTAGATGACTTGAGGAGATTTGGACTAAAAATACAGATTAGAAATATTAGATCTGTAGGGCTAGTTCATAGCATGAAAACAGGGGGAGAATATCCAAGGGAAGTATGAGATGAGAAGACAGCCTAGGGCAAAACATGAAGGTAACCAATATTCAGGAATAGGTGAAGTTTATAGAACATATAAAGAAAGATGGAAAATAAATGGTATTAACTGAGTAATCTGATTTAGAAGATTGTTGGCAGTGGAAGGAATTTTTAAAATCCACTCCAATTCCTTAATTTCGCTCATAAAAGTACCCCAAATCTAAACAGTTATGTGATTTTTCAATGTTCAATCACTAGAAAGGAAGGGAAAGATTAAAATTCAATATCTGTGAATTGTTAACCCAGTGCTGTTTTCACTTCATCATAAAACGTCTCAGCTCTTTACGTGCCATCAAAATACAATATGTTTAAGTAAAATAATTATTAAGGATCCCAGTATTTTCACTGCAGTTCAATAATTATTGTGTGCTCCAGCTTGGCAAAAATTATGTCAAATAATTCTCCCTAATCTTTACCCAGTCTTCAGATCCAACTGTCTTTTTCTCTTTTCCCCAACATAAAGGTCCCTCTCTACTTAGGCTGTCCTCACCCTTGTCTCCCGTTGTTTCCTTCCACGTGAAACGTGCTTACCTTTGTTCATCCATCCAAAACCTGTCCATCCATCCCTATGTATGGCTCAGTTTTCTCCAGGTCTTACATCCTAAGACTTTTTCTATCTAGACAGTAAATGTACATATATATGTGTTTCCTACCCAAATGTCATTAAGAACAGCCAAAAAAAAAAAAATACTCTCTGCCTCTTCACAGTGCATACTGAATGGGATTTTTTTTTTTTTTCATATTTGGTAAACATGTCTTTTGGGGCTCTGGGTGATTTATTCTCAACAATCTAATTCAACTTTATTTTCTTGACTGTGAATGCATAACCCTCTTAATATGCTTTGGTTCTCTTAGTATTAGGTATTTTTAAAGATTTACAATAATTTCACTTGAAATCATTTTTTTGGTTGCCTCATTCCCATTGACACAAGTGGTGTCAGGAACTCATTGAGTAAGATCATATTACCCTGCTTGGTCCTGCTTCCATGGACAGGCAAGATTTCCTAAGATGTGTAAATTAGCAGGGATTTAGAAATACAACATCTCAAATAAAACAGGATCTTGGAAAGTCCTTACTTTTGTACACTGAAGTAATGTTAAACACAATATAATTTCTATTCATTTTCACAAGACTTAAGCACCATTACCGATACATCATCAATACTGTAGCCCTGGGAGGGGATATATGTGTTCATTTAACTGATTCACTTCATTGTACAGCAGAAACTAGCACAACATTGTACAGCAATTATACCCCAAGAAAGAGAAGAAAGAAAGAAAGAAAGAACGAAAGAATGAAAGAACAAAAGAATGAAATAATGAAATAACAAAACAAAGAAGGAAGGAAGGAAGGAAGGAAGGAAGGAAGGAAGGAAGGAAGAAAGAAACCTGGGACATTTAACCTGAAAAAAAAAGTACTATAACCCTTAGGATCAGGTAGTTCAGGACTTTTCCATAACATTAATTTTGTATTTCCATCCTCACTTTGTCTCTAAAGATATCAAAGCAGTTAGGCCAACCTGTCAATATTTTCTTTAGTTTCAGGCTAAACTTGGTCAATAAGGAAGCAGCCTTGTAGACATAGCTTTGAATATGACTTCCAGGCTGGGTCACTGATATTGGTACCTATATAGTCTGTTGTACAGGAGGGCTTGTGGTTCCTAAAAGTCTGAGTTTCATTAAAACAGATCTTTGTTCTTTTTGTGTTATATCCCCAGAGAACAGTGTAGTATCAGATAGTCAGTGTGCCTTTCGTGAATGTTTGTGGAATAGAGGTTTATTGAGTCAGATTTGCGGAAGCAGCTAGTTCTGTTCATAGAGTAATACGTTTTTAGACTTTCTGACACACCTCAGCGACTTATATGTCACAATGGTTATAACCACGTTTTTCTCCAAATATCAAATCAAGGACCATAATGTCTACTTCCTTAACAGCACCACTAAAGATCTTAGTAGGAAACAACAACAATAATAATAATATTGATTTCTAACATGTATTGTAACAAATGATTTTCTGCCTTCATTTCTTCTTTATCTCTCTCATTTTTCATTAGGTGAAAAAAAAAAAAAAAAACAGGTGTAAATGTTTTGCTTTTTGGTCTTAATTAGCTACATGACCTCATCTAATCTCCTCTAGAATATTTCCTCTTTTCTAACATGGAGTGTGTGTTATTTTCACTTATTAAAAAAACATATTACTTAACTCACTGGGATTCTATAAGAATCAAAGGATTGAGTATATATGAAAATACTGAATATCTATTGGCTTAATAATTGTTAATGAATCAAAATATGTGGTTGATACATATTGGAACTAATACTATAAACAAATATTTATAATCATGACTCAAAATCTATATGTGTTTCAAGAAATTGAAACTCAGGAGAATAAATTAAAACATTTGATTAATGTGACTGCTTTTTCATTAAATTTTTTTGGAGACAGTTGTAGATTTACAGCAGTTGTGTGTAACACAATGAGTACAGGGCAACATACAATGACAACATAGAGTTGCCCTGTACTCATTATACACTTTCCCATAATGGTTACATCTTGCAAAACTGTAATAGGATATCACAACCAGAATGTGAATATTGATACAATCAGGATGCAGAACAGTCTCGTCACCACCAGGGTACCCGATATGGCCCCTTACAGCCACAACCCCTGACAACCACTAATTGGTTCTCCATAAGTTTGTCATTTCAAGAATGCCATATGAATGGAACCATACAATATGTAACCATTTAGGATTGGATTTTTTTCACTCTGCATAACGACCTGGAGATTCACGCAAGTTGTCTTGCCTATCGAAGATTCATTATTCTACTTCAGAGTAGCATTCCATGATATATCACTTTGTTTAATCATTCATGTTGAAGGACTTGGGGATTGTTTTTGGTTTGGTGGTATAATGAATAAATTATGACTCTCATGTGGTAGTTGTGTTTAGATTATAAGAAATTGACAAAAGTGTTTTCCATAGTGGCTGTATCACTTTACATTTCCACCAGCAATATATGAGTGATACCATTTTTCGGAATGCTCTAAGCATTCAGAGTTTTCACTATTTTCTTTTTGAATTTTTGTTGTGTGTAGTGTTATTTCATTATGGTTTTAATTTGCATTTCTCTAATGACTAATGAAGTTTAACATCTTTTCTCATACTTATTCCTCACTTGGATATACTCTGGAGAATTGTTTTTTCATGTCTTTTGCTCATTTTCTAATCAGACTGTTTGTTTGATTTTACTGTTGAGTTTTGTATCCTTTATATATTCTAGATACCAGTCTTTTGTCAGATCTGTGGCTTACAAATATTTTATCTCAGTTTTCATCTTATAGTTGCATCATTTTAAGAGAGACGTATAGACAACAAAAGCATTTTTCTTTAATTTTTGATAAAGTCTACTTTATCAGTTTACCCTTTTTTATGCTTAATGCTTTTGGTATTAAATTGAAGAGTTCTTTACCTAGCCTTAGATCATAAATACATTCTCCTATGATTTTTCTAAAATTTTTATAGTATTAATTTTTACATTTAAGTCTGTGATCCACTTTGAGCTAAATTTTGTTTAATTTTGTTTCAGGTGTGAGAGTTAGATGAAGGTTCACGTTTCTCTGTATATGTGTCCAATTATTTCAGCACCATTTGTTGAAAATGCTATATTCCTTCTGTTGAATTCCTCTTTCATTTTTGCCAAAAATTAGTTGAGCATATATGTGTAGGTTTATTTCTTGGATCTAAATTCCATTCCATTGATCTATGTATCTGACCCTCCACTGATAGCAAACTCTCTTGAGCACTGTAGCTGTATAGCATTAATATTGGATAGAGTGGTTCCTCCCACTTATACTTTTGATAATTTTAGATATTCTAGGGGCTATACCTTTTCATATAAATTTTAGAATAAACTTGTCCATCTCATTACACTGAGACTCCCATTGGTCGCTGCTGGCAGCTGAGAACTGTCCTTTAGGGCTCTGAAGGAGCCTCCTTGGACTGAGCTGCCTATGTCCTCCAGGTGGAGGAAGGAAATTCCCAGTCTGTGGAACACTTCCTGGGCTAGGAGCTCATTTTCATAGGATGAACCCTCCCTGTATGGAACAGAGAGAACTTTATGAGATGCACTCTATGAGGCAGAATCCCCCTTCCCTGTGTCCCTAGCCTTGCATTTCTGTGTGGAGGAAGGGAGTCTCAAGCCTAGCAGAGAAAAATGGGAAGGCTTTTTTGATGTGTCAATTTGTCTTGGCTACAGTCCTCAGTTATTTAATCATACACAAATCTAGGTGTTACTGTGAATGGATTTTGCAGATGTAGTTAAAGCCCCTAATCAGTTAATTTTAAGTGATGGCGATTAACCTAGATGATCTGGTGGCTCTGACTAAATCTGTTGGAAGGTGTCAAAGCATAGCTATGGTTTACCTGGGAGAAAGAAAAGATTCTGCTTTTGAATGTCAGTTTTTTCATATGTCCATGGGATTCTAGTCCTTCTCATGATTTTTTCTTCCTGACTTCTTGTGGAAAAGAGCTCCAGCCTGTGCTTGTGTGTGTGAACTTGCCTGTGGTCTTCCCTTCAAACTACCTGCTTTACTGGTTCTTCTCTGATTGAACCCTGACTGATATAATCAATGACTCTAATTTAGTAGTTTAGGTCAAAATGAATCTTCACATAATCAAACATTAATCTAATGGCTTAAGAGGAAATCTATCCCAATTAAATAAATGAAAATCAATTGATAGACAATGGATTCAATGACTACATTCTGTCAATTTAACCTGCAAAAGACCACTGAATAATCAATCTGGCCACTTCAGTGTCTTAAGTGCAAATTTAGATGATTGAACCTTCACTTTGGTAATGTGACAGGCAGTCAGCCATTGGAAGAGCTGAGCAAGTAAATCAAGCACAATTGTTACATTGATGAAGTCATTGTTGTCCTGTGTCAGAGTCCAGTTTTCTTTTTGAATCTAAGTATCTGCTTATTCAGTAAGTGACTGACCTCTCACTATGTGTCTGTTATTTAATAGATGCTTCCAAGGAAATAAAAGTTATCAGATTTCAGGCTTCATGGAGATTTCCTTCTAACAGTGCACAAATTTAAATGATTTCATTATTTAGATAAAAACATTGAGTATCTGATCTGAGGCAAAAATGTCATGCTGAATGCATAAGTATAATGAGAGAGGTAGAAATAAAATTGCATCATATTTACACACAGTTAATTACTATTTTTAGCAGTGCACTAATTTACTGGATTATTCATTCAGTCATTCAACAAACTGTTACCTCTCAGCATAATCTTTGCATAGTCATGACACCTGGGGACTTGTGCAGTATAAAGTCAAAGAGAGGATTCTAGGTTTTCAAAGGCAGAGGAGTTTTAATTAGCCACATAATTTCTTGTGGAATCATGGAAACTTCATGGTTGCATCAAGCCTAACTAAAAAGATAAATAGACCAATGTAATTAAAAAACTGCTCTATATGGGAATTCCCTGGCAGTCCAGTGGTTTAGTCTCAGTGCTTCTACTGCAGGGGCCCCTGTTCAATCCCTGGTTAGGGAACTAAGATCACTCAAGCCTCATGGTGCTGAAAAAAAAAACAACAACAAAACAACAAAAAAAAACTGCTCTCCAAACTGCAATGTTATGTAATATTCGACCATTTCTTCGTGATTCTAAACCTTCCTCCAAAACCCTCACCTTATGATGAAATTGTCAAGAGTATTATCAGAAGATACAGGGATATTGATATCTCCAGTGAAATCTTGGACCTCCGCCTAGCTGCAGAAATCTTGTAATGCTGGTTTCCATTGGGATCTCAGTTTACACACCACTATTCACCCCTGAATAGTAAAGAGCCTCCACATGACTCTGGGTCATACTTAATAACCACCATTAGACAAATGCAAAAATTACTCAAATCTACATAACAACCAATGGAAAATAGTGGGTACAAACAGCACGAGAACATGTTGATTTGCCTTGGATGGCCCTGAGAGGGGAGAAAGCTATGACAGCAACTAATCTTAGAGAATATAAAAAATGTTGCTCAAAAGAGACTAGGCTCGGGCTTCCCTGGTTGCGCAGTGGTTGAGAGTCCGCCTGCCGATGCAGGGGACACAGGTTCGTGCCCCGGTCCGGGAGGATCCCACATGCCGCGGAGCGGCTGGGCCCGTGAGCCATGGCCGCTGAGCCTGCGCGTCCGGAGCCTGTGCTCCGCGACGGGAGAGGCCACAACAGTGAGAGGCCCGCGTACCACAAAAAAAAAAAAAAAAAAGAGACTAGGCTCCATATATTGCCATATGCTTGGAGACCATATAGTTCCCCTAATTCTAAGTGAAGTCATATAAATTTTCATAGAACATCTTTTCAAAGCTAAATATTGATATATGTGAGTAATACATGGATTAGTGATACATTTCCTGTCCTCAAGAATCTCTTAGTATAATAGAATGAATGCCAATCTAAATTAATTTCATAACTGCATAAGTGCTGCTGTAGGTATGTGTACAGTGACAGAACAGAGTGTTCCTCTTGACTCCGATTGGAGAGGCCCCCCAGAATCTGCACAGAGAAGGATCTGTTGGATCTGTGTTTTGGACAATGAGCAAGATTTTGTTGGGAAGATGGTACAGGCAGAGGAAATGGCATAAAAATTTCACATGGGTGGGAAGCAGAAGGATATCATTGCATTTAATTTATTTACTTTTGTTTTAATTTTTATTGAAGTATAGTTGATTTACAATATTTTGTTAGTTTCTGGTGTATAGCAAAATGAATAATTTATACATATATCCACTCTTTCTTTAGATTCTTTTCCACATAGGCCATGAGACAGTATTGAGTAGAGTTCCCTGTGCTATACAGTAGGTTCTTATCAGTTATCTATTTTATATATAATGGTTTGTATATGTCAGCCCCAAATCTCCCAATTAATCCCTCCCCCACTTATCCGCTGGTAACCATGTTTGCTTTCTTCATCTGTGACTCTAGTTCTGTTTTGTAAATAAATCCATTTGTACCCTTTTATTAGATTCCACATATAAGTGATATCATATGATATTTGTCTTTCTGTGTCTGACTTAATTTACTTAGTGTGTTAATCTCTATGTCCATCCACATTGCTGCAAATGGCATTACTTCATTCTTTTTTATGGCTGAGTAATATTCCATTATATACATATATCACATCTTCTTTATCCATTCATCTCTTGATGGACATTTAAGATTGCTTCCATGTCTTGGCTATTATAAATAGTGCTGTACTTTAAAAGTAAAAGCAACAGCAATCAAAACTTGGAGTCTTCTGCCTTTAAAATTTTAATGAGCATTTTGAAGAGTCCCCACGCCTCCCTGAATTGAAGTGGTTTGGTATACTAACCTAATTTCAGCTATGGTACTTGGACAGAATTGATTATAAATTACTTAGTAACTAATCTTAATTATTTGTTAAGTAAAATTAACAATTTATGATGCTGTTTATATACATACATCTGTCAGCCCAACACAACTGAATAATAGACCTAGGCAAAAATAGATATATCTACATTTACTCTTTCTACCTGGAAAAAGACGAAGTTCATGAAGTGTTGATCAAGTAGTAATTCTTACCATTACAAGGTATGAGTGTAAAATGGTAATCAGTCTCCAAATTGAATACTCATTTTTAAAAATTTTATTAAAGTATAGTTGATTTACAATGTTGTGGTACATTCTGCTACATAGAAAAGTGTCCAGGTACATAGATATATAGATATTTTTTCATATTTTTTCCATTATGGTTTATTACAGGATATTGAATATAGTTCCTTGTGCTATACAATAGGACTTTGTTGTTTACCCATGCTATATATAATAGTTTGCGTGAATATTTATTTTTTGATAAGTGGAGAGTGTTTGAGAAAGAATACTTCAAAAATGCATAAGAGATTTGATGATACATAAGTAACAAGTAAAATTATAAAATATTATTTAATTAGAATAATAAAAACAATGACCCCATTTTTCAATGAGACAGAGGTATTGATTTGAGAAAAATACTTTTTTCATACTTGTGAGCGTATATGAGAGATACATGCTTATATATTTTTGATGCAAAGAATTGATTGATGAACTCCTTAAGATAACAAAATTCTTATATATTGAGATAAATTAAAAAAAGAATAACTGCTAACTTCCATTTCAGGGAACCATCCTAAGGAAGTAATAAAAAATATGAGTGAAGTGATCCATAATATTTTAACAATAGTTTTTAAAGGTGAAGATTTGATATGACTTAAAAGTCTAACAATAGTGATTTAATTAACTAAACTGTTACACATAGAATAAACTAAAATGAGTGTGTCAAATCATATCACTACTGTTTTTAATGAACTTTTTACTTGCTACGAACCAGGAAATTGTTACAAGCATATTATGTACATATTATGCATTTTATCATCCCAATAATCCTATAAAGAATGTATTACCCGGGCTTCCCTGGTGGCGCAGTGGTTGAGAGTCCGCCTGCCGATGCAGGTGACATGGGTTCATGCCCCGGTCCGGGAAGATCCCACATGCCGTGGAGTGGCTAGGCCTGTGAGCCATGGCCGCTGAGCCTGCGCGTCTGGAGCCTGTGCTCCGCAACGGGAGAGGCCACAACAGTGAGAGGCCCGCGTACCGCAAAAAAAAAAAAAAAAAAAAGAATGTATTATCCATACTTGCATTATAAAATGAGAAAATCAAATTTAAATTAGTTAAAATCTTGTCCAAAGTTAGGCACAGAGTGGATGAGAAAAACTCAGCTTCAAACACAAGATTTATATTCCCATGTCCTCTGATAATACAGAGAAAGTCATTTTGCTTCAATAAGTGGAGAAAACTGGTTATAAATCAAGGTATGTGGGATGATCACAATTCTTTATAAAATATACAAAAAGAAATATTGAAAGGAAGTAACCTTGCATGTTAATACATATTGTTTTTTGAGGGTAGGATTATGGATGATTTTTTCCTCCCTAACTTTTCTTTTTTCAGCATTAAAAATGTGTTTATTCTGATAGGAAAACATTTGAATGGGTTTCTGTCAAAACTTGAAATTGCACAATATCTGTTAAACATTCCAAACAGATACTCTGGTTCATGCTGAACCATTAGGGCTACAGCCCACGTTTTCCACCCTGTTCATCTATCTTTCCAAGGTTTTGAACCATTCTTCCATACAGTTATCCCAAGATTCCTTTCTTTCTCTTATTGCTAATCACTACTGTAAAGACCCAGATTCTGCCCCTGTCAAAGAAACACATTTCTGAGCATTTTGGGGCAGCCAAGTGTCCTTCTCCTCTTCAGAGAGTGAAAGATTAATTTGCTCCAGAGTTTTGGCTCGAAAGATCTCAAACCCTGCATTCCTCCTCCTCTTTTTCTATTATGACTGAAGCTTTTCAAGTTCATGGGATTAAATACAACTGGAGAAAATTTGATAGTGCTACAGGACAGAAAATTTATTATGTTTTAATTATGTGTGGAAGAGAATTACTCCACTCTTGCTGTGTGTATATTTGTTTACATCTCTTTTCCTTCTGCAACAAGGCCATCTCTGGAAAGTAATGAAAGTAGATGGAATGGATTTTACTTGAGAAAACACACAAGAAATAAATAATTTGGGCCATGGGAAGGATTTATTTCATTTGTCTTCAGAATCTAAAATGTTTTAAGAATATAAAGAACATGTATGTATATATATACACACATACCTACATGCACACATATATGTATATAGACACACATATATGCATATGGTAGGATAATACACATGTACACATACACATTCACACACCAAGGGTTCTAAACACATAGAATTTTTTTTTAATGAGGTGTACTATGTACTTGCACAATTAAATTTGTGAGATTCACTGGGGAAAAGCGGAATGGAAGGCTTCCCTAAATCTAGAAGACAGCCATAAACTTGAATGCAATTTTCTTGCTGGAGGAGATACTACAGTACTAGCATGGTGTATGTGTACACCACAGGATCAATGATGCTAGCAGGATAGATGGCTACATGGTGTTTCTAGAGAGAACCTGGACCTAGAACTGCAGCACCCAAGCCAATAAAGGATGATCTTGACCTAGGTTACACTTTTACAAAATTATAAGGGACCGTGTAGCCCTGTATCAGGGGTTTCTTAGCAGACACTAGTAGAAGAAAGACTAGTAAGCTTATCCTCAATATCATGCTCAGCCTGATAGAGATCTTCCTACAAACTCTGGGATTCATATCTTTTCAATAATCTGAGACATAGAAGACAACTTTGATTCTATGTAGTACAGTGTTTTCTGAACTTTAAATCAGATTGTTTTCTTGCCTTTATTTCAATAGTTTATTATTAGTCTATAGAAAAGCAACAAATTTCTGTATAATAATTGTGTATCTGCAACTTTACTGAATTTATTATTGGTTCTAACAGTTTTATGGTGGAGACTTAAGGGTTTTCTGTATATAGTATCATGTCATTTGCAAATAGCAACAGTTTAATTTCTTCCCTTCCAATTTGGATGAATTTTATTTCTTTTTTCTCTGCTTGCTGTGGCTAGGACTTCCAACACTATGTTAAATAGAAGGGGCAAGAGTGGGCATTCTTGTCTTGTTCCTGGTTTTAGAGGAAAAGCTTTCAATTTTTCACCAATGAGGACAGTGTTAGCTGTGAATTTATCATAAATGGACTTATGTCGAGATATGTTCCCTCTATAACAACTTTGATGAGAGTTTTTATCATCAGTAGGTGTTAAATTTTGTTAAATGCTTTTCATTATCTGTTGATATGATCATGTGATTTTTATCCTTCATCTTGTGAATGTGGTGTATCACATTGATTTATAGATAAATCAATCTATAAAATCTGGAATAAATCCCACTGGATCATGGTGTATGATCCTGTTTACACATTGTTGAATTTGGCTTGTTAATATTCTGTTGAGGATTTATCCATCTATATTGATCAGGGATATTGGCCTGTAATTTTCTTTTTGTTGTGGTATCTTTGTCTGGTTTTGTTATCAGGGTAATACTGGCCTTGTAGAGTGAGTTCATAAGCATTCCTTCATCTTAAATTTTTGAATAATTTGAGAAGGATAGGCATTAAATCTTTAAATATTTGGTAGAATTCACCTGTGAAGTCACATGGTCCTGGACATTTGTTTGTTGGGAGGTTTTTTATTATTATTATTACTCATTCAATTTCATTACTAATAATTAATCTGTTCATATTATCTATTTCTTCCTGATTCAGTTTTGGGAAATTGTATGTTACCAAGAATTTATGCATTTCTTCTAGATTGTCCATTTTATTGTTGTATAATTATTCATAGTGATCACTTATGATCATTTGTGTTTCTCTAGTGTTGGTTGTAACTTCTCTTTCATTTCCAATTCCATTTATTTGGGTCTCTCTTTTTCTTGATTGGTCTGGCTAAAGGATTATCCTTTTTTATTTTTTTCTTTATCTTTTAAAAGAACCAGCTCTTAGTTTCATTGGTCTTTTCTAAATTTTTTTAGTCTCTATTTTATTATTTGTGCACTGATCTTTATTATAGCTTTCCTTCTACTAACCTTGGGCATTTGTTGTTGTTCTTCTAGTCCCTTTAGGTAAATGGTTGTTATTTATTTGAGACTTTTCTTGTTTCCTGAGCTAGGTTTGTATACTTATAAATTTCCCTCTTAGAACTGCTTTGTTTAGTCCCACAGATTTTGGATCTATGTGTTTCCATTTTTGTTTGTCTTCAGGAATTTTTAAAATTTCTTCTTTAATTTCTTCAGTGACCCATTGGATGTTTAGTAGCATATTGTTTAGGCTACACATGTCTGTGTTTTTGCATTTTTTTTTCTTGTAGTTGATTTTTAGTCTTATAATGTTGTGTTCAGAAAAGATGCTTGATAAGATATATATATTCTATATATATAAAGTTCATCTGGTCTAATGTGTTATTTAAGTTCAGTATTCCTCCATTGATTTTCTATTTGGATGATCTATTGATGTAAGTGAGGTGTCAAAGTCCACTACAGTTATTGTCTTACTGTCAATTTCTTCTTTTATGTTTTTTTAATATTTGCTTTATATATTTAGTTTTGTATGTTTGATGCATATATATTTACAACTGTTATATCTTGTTGGATTGATTTCTTGACCATTATGTAATATCCTTTTTTTTCTCTTTATAGTCTTTAGTTTATAGTCTTTAGTTTAAAGTCTTTAGTTTAGACTTTAGTTTAAAGTCTTTAGTTTAAAGCCTATTTTGTCTGATATAAGTATTGCTATCTCATCTTTCTTTTCATTTCCATTTGCATGGAATACTTTTTTCACCTGCTCCCTTTTTGTCTCTGTGTGTATTTAGATGAGAAATGAATTTCTTGTAGCAACATATACAGACATTGTTTTTTAATTTATTTAGCCACTTTATATCTTTGAATTAGAGCATTTAGTCAATTTACATTTATAGTTATTGACAGGTATGTATTGCCATTTTGTTAATTGTTCTGAAGTTGTTTTTGTAGGTCTTTTGTGTTCCTATCTTCTTTGTTTGCCCCCTTCCGTTGTGATTGAATGACCATCTTTACTTTTATGTTTATATTTTTTTCTCTTAGCTGTGTGAGGAACAATTACAAACTTTTGGTTTGTGACCCTGAGCTGGTAGCAGTTTGCTGGTGGACAGGTGAGCCCCTGAACTAATAGGCTAGAGGTCGAACTCCAAATTGATAGTTTCCAGAACCAGTGTCCCTGTAGTAGAACAAGCTCTCCAAAATGGATGCTGCTAGTCTCCATGTCCCCAGGGGAGTCCCAGTTGTCTCCAGCCTCTCTGGGAGGCTCTCTAAGATCAGCAAGTGGGTCTGACCCAGGCTCCTTTCAAATCAGTGCCCTTGTGCTGAGGCTCAAATTATGAGAAAGGTGGAGTGCTCACTTTAAGAGTGGAGTTTTTCTTTGCTACAGCCCTCTGGATCTCCTGTATGCAAGCCCCATTGACCTTCAAAGCCATACATTCTAGGAACTCATCTTCCCAGTGTAGCACCCCTGGGCTGAGTAGCCCAATGTGAGGCTGGGGAGTCTGATGTGGGGTTTTGACCCCTCACTCCTTGGGGAAAATGTACTCAATTGTGTTTGTGGGTTGCCTCCCCAAGGTTGTGGATCTTGACTGTCGTGTGTCTCTGCCCCTCCTACCTGTCTTGCTGTGGTTTCTTCTTTATACCTTAGGCATGGAAACTCTTTTCTTCTAGTTTTCAGGTTGTTCTCATCTATAGCTGTTCTGTAAAGAGTTTCAAGTTTCTTGTGCCCATGAAAGGAGGTCAGCTCAGGGGCTTCCTGCTCTGTCATTTTGGCCACACACTTGAATATAATTTAAACCATCTGTTTTGTCTAATTTCCTTTGGCACTGATCTGACAAGGAAAGATGGGATGCCACCTTGTTACTGCTAAGTGTGTGTAAAATTCCATGTCCCACATTCTGACTCTACTGACATGTGAAGGGCAGGGATGGATGTTCTGGCTTCCTAGTGCCCTCCATTGATACAAGGAGGAATAAGTCATGACTCTCCACTTGGTCTCCTTCAACACCCCTCCAGGGGGAAGATAAAAGATGTATTATTACTGCTGGCTGGGAGTGAAAGTCCAGGTTCCCATAGAAGTTTCCACTGACACAAGAGATATGCAGGTCTTTTTTCATCCTAGTAAAGATGGAAATCTAAGCGTCCCATTCAGATTTTGCTGGCATGGGGAAGGGTTGCCAATGTTTCTCCTGGGTGTTTGGCTGTAGTGGAGTGGTTATTTTCTAAAAAGTTTCTGTCTTACTAAGCTGTCCCTTTTCTTGTTCTGTGGCTAAGTAGAGAATGCTTTTGTTGTGGATGTTTTGTCTGCACCTATTGGTGTTGTCATGTTTTTTGACATCTCCAACACTGAGCTTCGGACATTTGAAACCAAAGGGAAACCCAAGAAACTCACTTTTATGTTATTCTTTAGGTTCCAAAGTCCCTGGCTAGTCTTCCTTCTTTTCTCCATCTTTCAGAATCTTTTTATATTTGTTTTATATGTAAAGTCCAGGGACTTTAGTTGTACTTAGTGGGAGGAATAGGGTGTGTACATCTGTTCCAGTCCCCCAGACGTTGAGTTACATGCAGGTTTTTTTTTTTTTTACAAGAAACATTTTATTTTTAAAATAAAATTAAAATTGGAAACTCCTGGTTTCACAAAAGATAAAATGGAGACCTGAAGTGAGTAACTTGCTGAAGACCTCTGCGCTAGTTAGAATAACAGCCAAGATTGGAACCAGGTCACTCACAATTTAAGTTACTTTCTACTGCTTTTCTGTCATAATATATTGTGCCCACTGCTGTGTCCTTATAGTCTTCTTTTCAATATTCCCCTCAATCTACTGGAGTTTGAGGACTAGACAGGGTGTCAGTGGACACTGAATGAGAATCTCAAGAACCATCTACCTTAACTAATGAGAGGAGCTTTCTTCCCATCTTTAAGAAGAGAACTGCTTATACATTACACCTGTCTCACTACTGAGGAATATGGAGTTCACAGAAATCTGAGTAATATTTTAAGTCATATTTTCCCTTAAACTTCACCAATTTTCATCCATTCTTAGCTGTGATCTTCCATTTCTTCTTGTTCAGATCATGGTGGTTGCCTTTTTCTTTTTTGTAGCTCCCCATACATTTTCTTATCTCTACCCTCCTCCAAAATTATCTATTTCTTTTTATTTCAACCATAGTCAGTTTTTCAAACTGCCATAATATTATTGACTTTTTATACTTCTTAAAATAAAGATAAAATACTTAGCCTGGTAACAAAAAGAAAATTTAGAAAGGAACCTCAGTATATCCTCATACCTAGTTCAGCTTCATCTTGTCATAACCCGCCCCCCCCCACCACCACCACCACCATAGCTCGCTGTGTTTCAGCCTCATGGTTCTTTTTCTGGGCTCTTGTTCATGCTATACACTCTCATCTACTTAGGTATGAAGGCTTTGCACCTGCCATTCAATTATTGAAAATATATCTCAAGACCTCACACATCCACCACTTTTCCTTATAAATTTGCACACCTTTTAGATATCAGTTAAAATATCATCTTCTAAGAATATATTCTTTAGATACACATTCCTTTCTGCCACAGAACCATATTCCTTCTTTTGTGGCACTTCGTCTATGTGTCATTTTACATTTGTGGATGCAATCATTCGATTTATGTTCTACTCAACTTTAGAGTCACCTCCACTGGAAGAGTCCAGGAATGTTTCAACTACCCCATTCAATTCCCAGAAACTAACTCAGGACTTATTACATAACAGATGTCCAGTGAATGTTGGTTAAATTAATGAAGGAAGGTGGAAAGGAAAAGAAAAAAAGAAGAAAGGAGAGGTGGAGTGGGGGAAGAGAGAAGGTGAGAGAAAACAAAGGGAGTAGGAAGGATAACTATGTGTGGACTTATTTTTCAATCCTAGTTCTGGCTCTGAGTTTCTCAAATCTCAACATTCTCAAACCAAAGTTAATAAATTTGCCCTTATTGGACTATTGTGGGAATTATGTAAAGTATTATATCTAAAATACCTACAGCAGAGCCTGGAATGTTGAGTAAATTCTCAGTCCATGTTAGGTCATATCCCTTCCTACCTAATATTAGCTAGTTAACTAAAACATTTTCTCTTAGAAGATTTTTTAATTCAGTGTGAGTATTTGTTTAATTTGGAGACCTCATCCATCAAAAAGTTATTAAATTGTTATTACTTGCTGATTTACTACAGCTAAAATTGTCTTTCACACACATCAGGTAATACACTAACATAACTCAGGAATGAGTACTAAAATTTTCAGTGGTCCTAAAAGTCTTTAATTATGAAACAATGTGCAATTTTATTTTTATCTCACTTTGAAAAGTGGAGAAAGCATTACTCTCATTTTGTATGCATGACACTGAATCCCATGAAATACTCCATTGATTTCATAATCCTTGCCATTAGCAGTTAAGTGTTTATATTATTCTGCTCCCTGATAGTTAGAAAACTTGTTAAGACACTATTTTCTGTGGCTTTGCTCTGCCCCAAGAGGTGCTGTCCCTCACCTATGTCTGGGTTTTAGTGGACATATTCTTTACTTTTGACATTTTACTCTAAAGGATTTTCAAAGTGGGATGCCTGGGCCCTGTAGATTGGCTTTTCCCAAGCATATAGCTGCATATACAGAGTCATCTTATCGAACCCAAATGGTGTTAAGATAAAGTGGATATGCCCAAGGTTTTAAAGGCAGAAAACCAGGGCTTGAATGCTATATGTACCTCTTACTAAAGGTGTAATCTTGGAAATAATATTTTACCTCTCTGATCCTCAGTTTTCCTATTGCAATACCTATCCTCTAGTATTGTTTTGAGAATCAAATGAGAAATATCTAATGTCTACTATGTGCCTGAGATTGTTCTAAGTACCCTATAATTATTAGTTCACTTAATCTTTGCCCAAACCCTGTGAGATTGAAACGATTATTGTTTCATTGTATGGATGGGACAATTGCATGCAGAAGTCACTTTCCCAAAGCCATACAACTAGAAAGTGGACACACAGGACAGGAACACAGGCAGTGGGTCTCTCAGAGTACTGACCACATGTACTTGCATGGCACAGAGTGGCCATGGAATCCTCATGTCCTCCTAGTCCTGCTGCTGGCTGGCATTGGTATGGAAGGTGGACAGATAGTGCTTCTTGACACTGCACATCTCCCAGATTTGTTAGGAGCCAAGCCGCAGGGGCATACCATTGTTTTCTGGCTGTATTTTGTCCTGAAGGGCTGAGTATGCACTCGCTCATGCCACCACAATGCAACTTTCTGTGGTTTAAGATGAATTAAGCAGGGAGAATCAGACAACAGTAAAGGGATCAAACATTCAGATTCATATTCAAGGTAGAATCATGGAGTCTAAGCTGGATGGTACCATGCAAATATTTCTGGAAATTCTTTCAGTTTTTTTTTTTTTTTAAATTGGGGTATAGTTGCTTTACAATGTTGTGCTAGTTTCTGTTATACAATGAAGTGAATCAGCTATATGTATACATATATCCCTTCTTCTTTGGATTTCCTTCCCATTTAAGTCACCACGGAGCAATGAGTAGAGTTCCTGGTGCTACACAGCAGGTTCTCATTAGTTATCTTTTTTTTTTTTTTTTTTTTTTTGCAGTGCGTGGGCCTCTCACTGTTGTGGCCTCTCCTGTTGCGGAGCACAGGCTCCAGACGTGCAGGCTCAGCGGCCATGGCTCAGGGGCCTAGCCGCTCCACGGCAGGAGGATCTTCCCGGACCAGGACACAAACCCATGTCCCCTGCATCGGCAGGCGGACTTTCAACCACTGCGCCACCAGGGAAGCCCTAGTTATCTATTGTATACATATTAATGTATATATATTAATGTCGATTTCCCAGTTCATCCCACACACCCTTTCCCCCCTTGGTGTCCATAAGTTTGTTCTCTACATCTGGGTCTCTATTTCTGCCTTAAAGACAGGTCCACCTGTACCATTTTTCTAGATTCCCCACATATGCATTAATATATGATATTTGTTTTTCTCTTTCTGACTTACTTCACTCTGTATGACAGAATCTAGGTCCATCCACATCTCTACAAATGACCCAATTTCGTTCCTTTTAAAGGCTAAGTAATATTCAATTGTATATATGTACCACATCTTCTCTATACATTTGTCTGTTGATGGCCATTTAGGTTGCTTCCATGATCTGGCTATTGTAAATAGTGCTTCAATGAACACTGGGGGCATGTGTCTTTTTGAGTTAAGGTTTTGTCAGGGTAGATGCCCCACAGTGGGATTGCTGGGTCATTTGGTAATTCTGTTTTTAGGATTTGAGGGAACCTCCATACTGTTCTCCATAGTGGCTGTATCAATTAATATTCTCACTACCAGTGTATGAGTGCTCCCTTTTCTCCACATCCTCTACAGAATTTATTGTTTGTAAGTTTTTAGAAGATGGCTATTCTAACTGATGTGAAGTGATACCTTATTGTAGTTTTGATCTGCATTTCTCTAATAATTAGTGATGTTGAACATCTTTTCATGTGCCTATCGGCTATCTGTATGTCTTCTTTGGAGAAACGTCAATTTAGATCTTCTGCCCATTTTTTGATTGGGTTGTTTGTTTTCTTGATATTGAGCTGCATGAGCTGCTTGTATATTTTGGAGATTAATCCTTTGTCCATTGCTTCATTTGCAAATATTTTCTCCCATTCTGAGGGTTGTCTTTTCATCTTGTTTATGGTCTCCTTTGCTGTGCAAAAGCTTTCAAGTTTCATTAGGTCCCACTTGTTTATTTTTATTTTTATTTCCATTACTCTAGGAGGTTTGTCAAAAAAGATCTTGCTGTGATTTGTGTCAGAGAGTGTTCTTCCTATGTTTTCCTCTAAGATTGTTATAGTGTCTAGCCTTACATTTAGGTCTTAATCCTTTTTGAGTTTATTTTTATGTATGGTGTTAGGAAGGGTTCTAATTTCATTCTTTTACATGTAGCTGCCTAGCTTTCCCAGCGCCACTTACTGAAGAGGCTGTCTCTTTTCCATTGCATATTCTTGCCTCCTTTGCCATAGATTAATGACCATAATTGCATGGGTTTATATCTGGGCCTTCTGTCATGTTCCATTGAGCTATATTTTTGTTTTTGTGCCAGTACCATTCTGTCTTGATTACTGTAGCTTTGTAGTATAGTAGAAGTCAGGGAGCCTGATTCCTCCAGCTCCATTTTTCTTTCTCAAGATTGCTTTGGCTATTCACAGTCTTTTGTGTTTCCATAAAAATCATAAAAGTTTTGTTCTAATTCTGTGAAAAATGCCATCGGTAATTTGAAAGGGATTGTATTGAATCTGTAGATTGCTTTGGGTAGTATAATCATTTTCACAATATTGATTCTTCCGATCCAAGTACATGCTATATCTCTCCATCTGTTTGTATCACCTTTGATTTCTTCATCAGTATGTTGTAGTTTTCAGCATACAGGTCTTTTGCCTCCTTAGGTAGATTTATTCCTAGGTATTTTATTCTTTTTTTGTGATGGTAAATGGGATTGTTTCCTTAATTTCTCTTTCTGATCTTTCATTGTTAGTGTATAGGAATGAAAGAGATTTCTGCACATTAGTTTTGTATCCTCCAACTGTACCAGATTCATTGATGAGCTCTTGCAGTGTTCTTGTAGCATCTTTAGGATTTTCTATGTATAGTACAATGTCATCTGCAAACAGTGACAGTTTTACTTCTTCTTTTCCAATTTGGGATCCTTTATTTCTTCTTCCTCTCTGATTGCTAGGACTTCCAAAACTATGTTGAATGAGAGTGGCAAGAGTGGACATCCTTGTCTTGCTCCTGATCTTAGTGGAAATGTGGCCTTTATCATGTTGAGGTAGGTTCCCTCTATGCCCAATTTCTGGAGAGTTTTGATCATAAATGGGTGTTGAATTTATTAAAAGCTTTTTCTATATCTATTAAGAAGATATTGTTTTTATTTTTCAGTTTGCTAATATGGTGTATCACATTGATTGATTTCATATATTGAAGAATCCTTGCATCCCTGTGATAAATTCCACTTGATCATGGTGTATGATCCTTTTAAATGTGCTGCTGGATTTTGTTTGCTAGTATTTTGTTGAGGATTTTTGTATCTATGTTCATCTGTGATATTGGCCTGTAATTTTGTGTGTGTGTGATATCTTTGTCTGGTTTTGGTATCAGGGTGATAGTGGCCTCAGAGAATGAGCTTGGTTGTGGTCATTTTCCTGCAATTTTTTGGAAGAGTTTGAGAGAGATGGGTGTCAGCCCTTCTCTAAATGTTTGATAGAATTCACCTGTGAAGCCATCTGGTCCTGGGCTTTTGTTTGTTGAAAGATTTTTAATAACAGTTTCAATTTCATTACATGTGATTTGTCTGTTTATATTTTCTATTTCTTCCTGGTTCAGTCTTGGAAGGTTATATCTTTCTAAGAATATGTCCATTTCCTCCAGGTTGTCCATTTTATTGGCATACAGTTGCTTGTAGTAGTCTCTTAGGATCTTTTGTATTTCTGCTGTGTCCATTGTAACTTCTCCCTTTTAATTTCTAATTTTATTGATTTCAGTCCTCTTTCTCTTTTTCTTGATGAGTCTGGCTAAAGGTTTATCAATTTTGTTTATCCTCTGAAAGAACCAGCTTTTACTTTTATTGATCTTTGTTATTGTGTTCTTTGTTTCTATTTCATCTATTTCTACTCTGATCTTTAAGATTTCTTTCCTTTTACTAACTTTGGGTTTTTTTGTTTTTCCTTCTCTAGTCCCTTTAGGTGTAAGTTTAGATTGTTTATTTGAGATTTTTCTTGTTTCTTAATGTAGGATTGTATTGCTATAGACTTCCCTCTTAGAACTGCTTTTGCTGCACCCCATAGGTTTTGGATCATCATATTTTTGTTGTCATTTATCTCTAGGTATGTTTGGATTTCTCCTTTATTTCTTCAGTGACTTCTTGGTTATTTAGTAGCATATGGTTTAACTTCCATGTGTTTGTGTTTTTATAGTTTTTTTCTTGTAATTATTTCCAATCTCATAGTGTTGTGGTAGGAAAAGATACTTGATGCGATTTCAATGTTCTTAAATTTACTGAGGCTTGATTTGTGACCCCAGATGTGATCTATCCTGGAGCTTGTTCCATGTGCACTTGAGAAGAGAGTGTATTCTTCTGCTTTCAGATGGAATGTTGTATAAATATCAATTACATCTATCTGGTCTATTGTGTCATTTAAAGCTTGTGTTTCCTTATTAATTTTCTGTCTGGATGATCTATCCATTGGCATAAGTGGGGAGTTAAAGTCCCCCACTATTATTGTGTTACTGTCGATTTCCCCTTTTATGGCTGTTAGCATTGCCTTATGAATTGAGGTGCTCCTATGTTGAGTGCATGTACATTTATAATTGTTATATTTTCTTCTTGGATTGATGCCTTGATCATTATGTAGTTTCCTTCCTTGTCTCTTGTGATAGTCTTTATTTTTCTATTGTATCTGATATGAGTATTGCTACTCCAGCTTTCTTTTGATTTCCATTTGCATGGAATATCTTTTTCCATCCTCTCACATTCAGGCTGTATGTGTCCCTAGGTCTGAAGTGGATTTCTTGTAGACAGCATATATATGAGTCTTGTTTTTGTATCCATTCAGCCAGTCTATGTCTTTTGGTTGGAACATTTAATCCATTTACATTTAAGGTAATTTTTGATGTATATGTTCCTACTACCATTTTCTTAATTGTTTTGGGTTTGTTTTTGTAGGTCTTTTCTTTCTCTTGTGTTTTCTGCCTAGAGAAGTCCCTTTAGCGTTTGTTGTAGAGCTGGTTTGGTGGTGCTGAAGTCTCTTAGCTTTTGCTTGTCTGTACATTTTTTAAATTTCTCTGTTCAATCTGAATGAGATCCTTGTTGGGTAGAGTAATCTTGGTTGCAGGTTTTTCCCTTTCATCACTTTAAATATGTCCTGCCACTCCCTTCTGGGCTGTCGCATTTCTGCTGAAAAATCAGCTGTTGACCTTATGGGGATTCCCTTTTATGTTATGCGTTGCTTTTCCCTTGCTGCTTTTAATACTTTTTCTTTGTATTTAATTTTTGATAGTTTGATTAATGTGTGTCTTGGCATGTTTCTCCTTGGGTTTATCCTGTATGGGACTCTGTGCTTTCTAGGCTTGATTGACTATTTCCTTTTCTATGTTAGGGAAGTTTTTGACTATAATTCCTTCAAATATTTTCTCAGACCATTTCTCTTTCTCTTCTGCCTCTGGGACCCATATAATTCAAATGTTGGTACATTTAATGTTGTCCCAGAGGTCTCTGAGACTGTCCTCAATTCTTTTCATGCTTTTATCTTTTTTCTGCTCCTTGGAAGTTATTTCCACCATTCTATCTTCCAGCTCACTTATTCGTTCTGTTTCATTTTTTGTGCTATTGATTCTTTTTAGAGTATTTTTAATTTCAGTTATTGTGCTGTTCAACTCTGTTTGTTTGTTCTTTAGTTCTTCTAGGTTCTTTTAACCATTTCTTGTATTTTCATCATTCTGTTTCTGAGATTTTGGATAACTTTACAATCATTACTCTGAATTCTTTTTAGGTAGACTACCTATTTCCTCTTCATTTGTTTGGTTTTGTGGGTTTTTAATTTGCTCCTTGGTCAGCAGCATATTTCTCTGTCTTCTAGTTTTGTTTAACTTAATGTGTTTGGAGTCGCCTTTCCACAGGCTGAGGGTCACAGCTCCTCTTGCTTCAGTGTCTGCCCCCAATAGGTGAGGTTGGTCCAGTGGCTTGTGTCAGCTTCCTGGTTAGGGAGACTGGTGCCTGTGTTCTGGTGGGTGGAGCTGGATCTTGTCCCTCTGATGGGCAGGGCTGCACCAGATGGTGTGTTTTGGAGTGTCTGTGAGCTTAGTATGATTCTCGGCAGCCTGCCTGCTAATGGGTGGGGTTGTGCTCCTGTCCTGCTGGTTGTTTGGTATGAGGCATCAAGCACTGGAGGTTGCTGGCCGTTGGGTGGAGCCGGGTCTTGGTGTTGAGAAGAAGACCTCTGGAAGAGTTCTCACCAATTAATATTACTTGGGGCTTGGAGTTCTCTGGTGGTCCAGCATCCTGGACTTGGCCCTCTCACTTCAGAGGCTCAGGTTCGAGCCCTGACCAGAACAATGAGATCTTGCAGGCCACACGGTATGGAAGAAAAGAAAGAAAGAAAAAGAAAGAAAGAAAGAAAGAAAGAAAGAAAGAAAGAAAGAAAGAAAGAAAGAAAGAAAGAAAGAAAGAAAGAAAGAAAAGAAAGAAAGAAAATGAACAGACAAAACCCCAAGACAAATGGTAAATGTAAAATGAAAAAAGAGAAAAACACACAAAGAAACAAACACACAGACACAAAAACAGAAGAGAAAAAACAAAACAGAAGAGAGCAATCAAAGAGATAAACCAACCCCAAAATGAAAACAAACTATAGAAACTAAATTAACAAAAGCAAAAAACAAATCAAAAGGAGAAAGCAAACTAAAAAACTGGCAAAGAAAACATAAACCAAACACAAAAATGATCAAAAAAAGGATAATAACAAAACAAAACAAAGATGGGAACAAAAGGAAAAACACAAAACAACAAAAAGTAGAGCAAAAATAGAAAATATATTTTTAAAAATATAAAAACAAAGCAAAGCAATGAAAAAACAAAGGAAAACAATATAAAGGAAAAGTAAAGTAAAAATAGAGAAAAAAACTAAAAAAACATTAAAAATAAAAGCATAAAAATGAAAAAAATCAATAATAAAAATAAATAAAAGAATAATAAAAAAGAACAACAGAACAAAATGAAACAAAAAAATATTTGTAATAATAATAATATTTTCCTGGGGCCTCTGCTCTCAGTGTCCTTGCCTCCATATTGAGCCACAGCCAACCCAGGAGACCCTGCCTACCCAGGAGCCCTCTAATACCTCCAGGTAGGTCTCTGGACCTGCTGTGGGTACTGTGGGTGCAGTTCAAGCTCAAATCTGGCCCAACTCCTGTATGTACTTGCCCCCAAAGTCTGCAGCCTATATTGTGGGAACAGTGGTTGTCTATTCAGTTTTTCCACAGATGCAGTGTTTACCAAGCTGACTGTGGGGATTTAATCCACTGCTTCTGTGGCTGCATGGAGAGATTTCTGTTCCTCTTGTTTTGTCACATGGCCCTTGGGCTCAGCTTTGATTTTGGCATCACCTCTGCATGTGAGCCTCCCTCCAGCGTCTGTTCCCCACCCAGTCAAGAGGGGGTGAAAGCAGTGGCTGATCTGGACTCTTTCTCACTCAGGCTGGGCAGAGGGAGGGATATGGCAGCCACAACTGGGATGTGCAGGGAGTGCCTCTGGTTGGCAGGAATTTTCAACAGCCTGAGGTGTGCTTCACACTCTCCTGGAGAAGTTGGCCCCAAATCATGGGACCTTCAGCAGTGGTATGCTGTGCAATCTCCCAGGAAGATGTGGGCAGTGATGACCTGACCTTGCTCACAGGGCCCTTGGTGACACCAGAGGCAGTGATAGTGGTCACATTAGACTCTGGGGTCTGAGATAGCAGCTGCAGCTTGTTCCTACCCATGGGGTTTGTGTAGGTGGTGCCCTGCTGCCTCTGAGTGCATGGAGAAAGAAGCTCCTATGCTGGGCCTACCCCTCTTTTTGTGCACCCCCAGCAATGGTCTCCTGCTTCTCTGGATGGCACAGGTATTTTCCCAGACTCTCTCATCTGTGGTGCACTAGCCCTCTCAAGCTATCTTCATGCAGCCAACCCCAGTCCTCTCCCTGGGGTCTGACCTACAAAGCCCGAGTCTCAGATCCCAGCCCCCACCAGCCCCAGTGGGCAGGCAAGTGTCTCAGTCTGGGGAGTGCTGGTCAACACCAATCATCATGCAGGAATCTCTCTGCTTTGCCCACTGCACCCCTGTTGCTGTGCTCTCCTCTGAGGCTCCAAAGCTTCCCTCTGACACCCCATCCCTGCCAGTGAAGGGGCTTCCTAGTCTGTGGAAACTTTTCCTCCTTCACAGCTCCCTCCTAGAGGCACAGATCCCATCCCAATTCCTTTGTCTCTTTTTTTTTTCTTTTATCTTTTTTTCTTTTGCTCTACCCAGTTATGTGGAGATTTTCTTACCTTTTTGGAAGTCTGAAGTCTTCTGCCAGAGTTTAGTAGATGTTCTGTGGAGCTGTTCCACATGTAGATGTAGTTTTGATGTATCTGTGGGGAGAAGATGAGCTCCACATCTTATTCCTCCACCATCTTGAAGGTCCTCCTCTTTCTCTTTTAAGATAAATTACTTGAATCTCAAAGAATTAGTTTAGACCTCATAGCAACTTCCAGATCATAAGTATGCTTTCCTCACATTTTACCATCAAGATGGCTCTTTCAGGAAGGATTTAATAGACCCATTTTACAGCTGAAAAATCTTGAGTTCCCTAGAGGGTACAGAATTTGACAGTGAAGACAGAGGTAGTAATGGGAAAACTTGGGTTTGAAATCTAGATTTTTCTTGTATTAACTAGAAATGATTTCGCTTAACAATGTGTCCATATTTCAACATACTTTTTCATTTTCTTTTTTCTTTTCTTCCCTATGTGATCACAGCTATGTAGCAGTGCAGAAAGAAATGAGAGTTTTGTGCAAAATTAACCTGAGGTCAAATACAGAATGTTCCACTGACTTTCCCATTGGCTTAATATCCTTAATGTGTTGGGTCTCAGGATGTCCTATTCATAAAGGAGCATCTACTCAAATAAATGCTGAGAGAATATGAAACCTCTGAAATGGAGATTAATCATTGGAAGTTCTATATTTATTAGGATATATTTATTTTACATTAAGTTTTCACCCACTGCCTTATCTCTTGGGAAATTTACATGTGACTCACCTCAGAGCAGGAGGCTGCAGGGATACTGTCTAGAAATACCCCAGGTGAAGAATGGACACAACAAAAAGTAGACTCAGTATGCAGGGAGAAAGGAGCAGGTTTGCTGCTACCAGGTCCAAGAAAGTCATGTCTCCTTCAAGGTGAGGAAAAGGTTCAGTCCTTCTCCAGAGGCCCATTTTACCTCAAGGGTATGAATATGTGTATGGTATTTCAGACACCAGAGCTCAAAAGCAACCTGTGCTGAGTCATCAGAAAATGATTGGGAATTTGCAAAAGCAAAAACTGCTCTAATAATGGAAGGCCTGATAAAAGGTTGTGTTTCTAAGTGATTTGTTTGTTTGCCTTTCCAAAGTATATGATTACATGAGCACTGCCAGAATACCTGAGCAGGAAACAAGTATCCTGAATTTTTTCACTTCTCCAAAAATCCCACAAATCAAGCAAAGAAGGGGTGGAAGTAAAGATTGGGTGCCTAAATAATCAGAGGGAAGAACTGGTATAAGATGAGGGCAGAGTGAAGATATTTCATCCCTTTACAAAGATCTGAGAATCTGCTCAAAGCCATTATCTTCCCTGTCCAGAGGGAAAATTAGAGAGATTTTTTTCTTTAATCACCATGTAAAGTGGCATTTATTTTTCCTTTTAAAGTGGATAAAACTTTAGACAAAGTAGTTGATACCTAGAAAGGAAAAGTTGCAGAAACTTTCCAAAGATGAGAAAGAAAATACAAGAATAGAAAATAGACTACAACCACAATCTTAATTTTGGAAAGGATTGAAGAAAAATACTACATTTTGGTAATTTTATATATGTATGTTTTTACTCAAAACTTTCTAGGGAAGAATATGATGAAAGAGGCACATACATTCTTTGATTCTGAGAGTGCAGAAGAAAAAGAGTGGAGACCAAGAGCTATAATGAAAACCAGGTGAAAGGTTAGGAGACTTAATCTCAATTCTGGCACAAAATAGCTACTTCACTTTAGCTAAATACCTGATTTACAAAATGTTGATTATAATACTATCTTTTCTATCACAAAAGACTCTTCAAAGGATCCTATTATATACAAAAACAGCTGTATAACAACAACAGCAACACCAACACCACCTGTAATTAGTTTTAACTGTGTTTGCAATAACTTGTCAACTGACATGCACATGGAATTTTCAGGATACAATATCACATTTCAGGAAACGACAGAGATAAAACTATCTTAATACATTTTGAGGAGGATCAACCAAAAATCTTTAGCAAGTATTCAAAATAAAAGCTGAATAAAGAACACAGTAATATGAGTTTTGACTCAAATACAGCATAATAGGTATTGTTTTTTCTTTGGATTCAGAAGAAATCCATTGCATAATAACTACTTCATTAACATAAACTTTCAGAGAAGAATGCTCCTTCACTCTCTTTGAAATACAATCCATGTGAGTATTTTTTTAAATTAATCAGAGATAACTATGTTGCGCTAAGTAGAAAGTTCCCAGAGACCAAAGTGGGTATAACTTACATTTTGTTCATATATGATTCTTCAATTATGGGTCCAAATTTCAATACAGCATATAGAAAAGTGAATCAGTCAGTCAGATTCCTGGTATTTCCCCCTTTATTTTTTTTTAATTTGTGTAAAATATGCATAACATAAAATTTATCATCTTAATGATTTTTAAGTATAGAGTTCAGTGGTATTAAATACATTCAGAATGTTCCTAATGCAACCATCACCAACATCCATCTCCATAATTCTTTTCATCTTGTAAAATTGAAACTCTATACCCATTAAATAATAATTCCCAATTCTCCCTTTCCCCAGTCCTTGGCCACCTCCATTCTACTCTCTGTCACTATGATATGATTACTTTAAGTACGTCACATAAATAGAATCATAAGGTATTTATCCTTGGATTGGCTTATTTCACTCAGCATAATGCCTTGAAGGACCATCCATGTAGCAGCATATACAAGAATGTACTTCCTTTTTAAGACTGAATGGTATTTTATTGTATGTATATACCACCTTTTGTTTATCCATTCATCTATTGATAGACAGTTGGGTTGCTTCCACGTTTTAGCTATTGTGAATAATGCTGCTATAAACATGAAAATATTTACTTAAGATTCTGCTTTCAATTCTTTTGGATATATATCAAGAAGTGGAATTGCTGGTTCATATGGTAGTTCTATTTTTAATATTTTGAGGAACCACCATATTGTTTTCCATGACAGCTTTACCATTTTATATTCCCAATCATAAAGGACTTCATAAAGGACTTATGAAGTTTTCATAAAGCTTCATAAAGGACTATCAAACACTTTTAAAAAGAAATTGTATTAATGTATGCTCCTACAGCAGAGTATGGAAACTTCATTTCCATACTCACACCAACACTTTGCAGTGTCAGTCTTTTTAACTTTTGTCACTCTGGTGACAGTATAGTTGCATCTCATTTTGGCTTAATTTGTACTCCTCTAAAGGTTAAAGTTGAACATTTTTGGTATGTCCTTCGGTCCTTGGGGTTTCCTTTTGGTGATGTGTAAAAGTTTATTTCAGATTTTTCTAACTATATATTAGGATTTTAATTTATATATTCTCATCATATCTTTCATCAAATGTATGTATTAAAAATATCTTCTCCTACTCTGAGGCATTTCACTCCAAATCATATCTTTTGATAAATAGACATTGTTAGCTTTAGCATAGTCCAATTTATTGGACTTTTCATTTTGCAGTATAGTTAGGAAATATTTGCCATTCCCAAAATCATTGGTACATTTGCATATGCTATTATCTAGAAGTTGTTTTCCTTCTATCTTTCTATCTAAATCTGTTACCGAACTGAGGTTGTGCTACTCACCACATGACCTGACAGGCCAGTAAGTTGAGTGACAAGGTGCTGAGACAAGGAAAGCAACTTTATTCAAGAAAGCCAACTAAACAAGAAGATGGAAGACTAGTGTCCTTAAAAACCATCTTGACATATCAGCACAGGCAAAGGGTTTTTAAAGACAGTGTGAGTGAGGGGGCTGCACAGTGTGTGAGCAGCTTGGGTACAATTCTTGTATAGGTTATATGACTGTATTTCTTCTGACAATTTTATATTTTAGTCCAATTTAGCCTTATCTTCAGACTATAATGTAAAGATTTGTCAAGGCATATCCACTTTTCTTGGTATTTCCTGAATTCTAATTTTTATCTCCATCCCATGAGTTTCTAAAATGTTCTGTTTAACATTCAATATTCTCGTAGCTTCAGTAGACTTTTCCAGATTTGACAGATGCCTCCAAAATTAATATGATCCCAAATGATAGCTTATGTTCCAAGATTTTTTTTTTTCCTGGAACTCATCCAGTGGTATTTCACTTTAATTTTGTTTTATTTTCTTATACTTTTTTTTGTTTTGTTTTGTTTAGTTTTTCTCTTCAGGAGGATTAGGCCAATTTATACAGTAAGCTATTACTGGAAGCATCTGTCCTGGTTTGTTAAGTAAATTAATGAGTATGAATACATGTTCTTCAGTGTTGAACCCAAGTGATTTAGCTCATCAAAACCAGTAAATTGCCTTCACAACTAAATATTTTTATTTAAAATTATTTCTGATATTTTTCCTGACAACACCATAATCCCAGTCTATAACAAATTAATAAGGTAATCAATCAGACATAGATAAACTATTTTATAATATTTACCAAGAAGCGCTAGAAAAATACCCTTAAATTGGAAAAAAAAAAAAGTAAAGTTGTTTTATAGTTGCTGAGTTATTTAAAGTATTTAATTCATGATTATGTTTTTGTAAAATATATTTTTGGACAAATTTTTATTTTCAATATTGAACAGATAAACTAAAAATGTAGTAGGGATATCTAGAAGGTGAGTAGAAAATATCATAGAACTTGATAGTTCTGTGTGCACTTTTATTTGTATTTATGTAGTTTTTTTTTGGGGGGGTTTGTTTTTTTTATCAGAAGCATATCAGCTCTCACTCTCTCTTGAGAGAACACCAAAATCACAACTAACTGCTGAACAATCATTGACAGGAAGACACCGGACACCACCAAAAAAGATACTGCACATCCAAAGACAGAGTAGAAGCTACAATGAGATAGTAAGAAGGGCACAATCACAATAAAATCAAATCCCATAACTGCAGGGTGGGTGAATCACAAACTGGAAAACACTAATACCACAGAAGTCCACTCACTGGAGTGAAGGTTCTGAGCCCCATGTCAGGCTTCTGAACCTGGGGGTCCAACAAAGGAAGGAGGAATTCCTAGAGAATCAGACGTTGAAGGCTAGTGGGATTTGATTGTAGGACTTCGACAGGACTGGGAGAAACAGAGACTCCACTCTTGGAGGGCACACACAAAGTAGTGTGTGCATCAGAACACAGGAGAGGGAGCAGTCACCACATAGGAGACTGAACCAGACCTACCTGCTAGTGTAGGAGGATCTCCTGTAGAGGCAGGGGTTGGCTGTGTCTCACCATGAGGACAAGGACACTGGCAGGAGAAGTTCTGGGAAGTACTCCTTGGTGTGAGCCCTCCCAGAGTCCACCATTAGCCCCACCAAACCAAAGATCCTGGGTAGGCTCCAGTGTTGGGTCACCTCAGGCCAAACAACCAAGAGAGAGGGAACCCAGCCCCACCCAGCAGCAGATAACTGGATTAAAGTTTGACTGAGCTCTGCCCACCAGAGCAACAGTCAGCTCTACCTACCACCAGTCCCTCCCATCAGAAAACTTGCACAAGCCGCTTAGGTAGCCTTATCCACCAGAGGGCAGACTGCAGAAGCAAGAAGAACTACAATCCTGCAGCCTGTGGAACAAAAACCACATTCACAGAAAGATAGACAAGATGAAAAGACAGAGGGCTGTATATCAGTTGAAGGAACAAGATAAAACCCTGAAAAAACAACTAAATGAAGTGGAGATAGGCAACCTTCCAGAAAAACAATTCAGAATAATGAGAGTGAAGATGATCCAGGACCTCAGAAAAAGAATGGAGGCAAAGATCAAGAAGATGTAAGAAATGTTTAACAAAGACCTAGAAGAATTAAAGAACAAACAAACAGAGATGAACAATACAATAACTGAAATGAAAAATACCCTAGAATGAATCAACAACAGAATAACTGAGGCAGAAGAACATATAAATGACCTGGAAGACAGAATGGTGGAACTCACAGCTGCAGAACAGAAAAAGAAAAAAAAAGAATGAAAAGCAATGAAGACAGCTTAAGAGGCCTCTGGGACAAGATTAAATGCAACAACATTCACATTAAGGGGGTCCCAGAAGGAGAAGAGAGAGAGAAAGAGCCTGAGAAAATATTTGAAGGGATTATAGTTGAAAACTTCCCTAACATGAAAAAGGAAATAGCCACCCAAGTCCAGGAAGCACAGTGAGTCCAATACAGGATAAACCCAAGGAGAAACATGCGGAGACACATAGTAATTAAATTGGCAACTATTAAAGACAAAGAAAAATTATTGAAAGCAGCAAGGGAAAAATGACAAATAACATATAAAGGAACTCCCATAAGGTTAACAGCTGATGTCTCAGCAGAAATTCTACAAGCCAGAAGGGAGTGGTATGATATACTTAAAGTGATGATAAGGGAATAACCTACAACCAAGATTACTCTATCCAGCAAGGATCTCATTCAGAGTCAATGGAGAAATCTAAAGCTTTACAGACAAGCAAAAGCAAAGAGAACTCAGCACCACCAAATCAGCTCTACTACAAATGCTAAAGGAACTTCTCTAAGTGGGAAACACAAGAGAAGAAAAGGACCTGCAAAAACAAACCCAAAACAATTAAGAAAATGGTGATAGGAACATACATATCAATACATACCTTAAACATGAATGGATTAAATGCTCCAACCAAAGGTCACAGGCTTCCTGAATGGATACAAATACAAGACCCATATATATGCTGTCTACAATAGACCCAGTTCAGATCTAGAGACACATATAGACTGAAAGTGAGGGGGTGGAAAAAGATATTCCATGCAAATGGGAATCAAAAGAGAGCTGGAGTAGCAATACTCATAACAGATAAAATAGACTTTAAAATAAAGAATGTTACAAGAGACAAGGAAGGACACTACATAATGATCAAGGGATCAATCCAAGAAGAAGATATAAAAATTATAAATATATATGTACACAACATAGGAACACCTCAATACATAAGGCAACTGCTAACAGCTATAAAAGAGGGAATTGACAGTAACATGATAATAGTGGAAGAATTTAACACCTCACTTACACCAATGGAAAGATCTTCCAAACAGAAAATTAATAAGGATACACAAGCTTTAAATGACACAAAAGACTAGATAGATTTAATTGATATTTATAGGACATTCCATCCAAAAATAACAGGTTACACTTTCTTCTCTAGTACGCAGGAAACATTCTCCAGGATAGTTCACATCTTGGATCACAAATCAAGCCTCAATAAATTTAAGAAAATTGAAATCATATCAAGCATCTTTTCTGCCCACAATGCTATGAGATTAAAAGTCAATTACAGGGAAAAAAAAACGTAAAAAAAAAAAAAAAAACACGGAGGCTAAACAGTACGGTATTAAATAACAGAGATCCATGAATAAATCAAAAAGGAACTCGAAAAATACCTAGAGACAAATGACAATGAAAACACGGAGATCCAAAACCTATGGGTTACAGCAAAAACAGTTCTAGGAGGGAAGTTTATAGTTATACAATCCTACCTCAAGGAACAAGAAAAGTCTCAAATGAACAATCTAACATTACACATAAAGGAACTAGAGAAAGAAGACCAAACAAAACTCAAAGTTAGCAGAAGGGAAGAAATCATAAAGATCAGAGTAGAAATAAATGAACTAGAAACAGAAAAAATAGCAATATCAATAAATAGCAATAGCAAGATCAATAAAACTAAAGACTGGTTCTTTGAGAAGATAAACAAAATTTTTAAACCTTTAGACAGACTCATCAAAAAAAAGAGAGAGAGGACTAAAATCAATAAAATTAGAAACGAAAAAGGAGAAGTTACAACAGACACCGCAGAAATACAAAGTATCCTGAGACTACTATAACCAACTCTATGCCAATAAAATGGACAACCTGGAAGAAATGGACAAATTCTTAGAAAGGTATAACCTTCAAAGTCTAAACCAAGAAGAAATAGAAAATATGAACAGACCAATCACAGCTAATGTAATTGAAACTGTGATTAACAATCTTCCAGCAAAAAAAAGCCTGGGACCAGATGTCTTCACAGGTGAATTCTATCAAACATTTAATGAAGAGCTAACACCTATCATTCTCAAACTCTTCCAAAAAATTACAGAAGGAGGAACACTCCCAAATTCGTTCTGTGAGGCCACCATCACCCTGATACCAAAACCAGACAAATATATCACAAAAAAAGAAAATTACAGACCTATAACACTGATGAACATACATGCAAAAATCCTTAACAAAATATTAGTGAACAGAATCCGAAAACACATTAAAAGGATCATACACCACGATCAAGTGGGATTTGTCCCAGGAATGCAAGGATTCTTCGACATACAAAAATCAATCAATGTGGTACACCATACTAACAAATTGAAGAATAAAAACCATATGATCACTTCAATAGATGCAGAAAAAGCTTTTGACAAATTTCAACACCTATTTATGATAAAAACTCTCCAGAAAGTGGACATAAAGGCAACCTACCTTAACGTAATAAAGACCATATATGACAAACCCAGAGCAAACATCATTCTCCATGGTGAAAAACTGAAAGCATTTCCTTTAAGATCAGGAAAAAGACAAGGATGTCCACTCTCACCACTATTATTCAACATAGTTTTGGAAGTCCTAGCCACAGCAATCAGAGAAGAAAAAGAAATAAAAGGAATACAAATTATAAAAGAAGAAGTAAAACTGTCACTGTTTGCAGATGACATGATACTATACATAGAGAATCCTAAAGTTGCCACCAGAAAACTACTAGAGAAAATCAGTGAATTTGGTAACATTGCAAGATACAAAATTAATGCACAGAAATCTCTTGAATTCCTATACATTAATGATGAAAAATCTGAAAGAGAAATTAAGGAAGCACTCCCATTTACCATTGCAACAAAAAGAATAAAAAACCTAGGAATAAACTTACCTAGGGAGACAAAAGACCTGTGGGTAGAAAACTCAAAGACACTGATGAAAATAATGAAAGATGGAGAGATATACCATGTTCTTGGATTGGAACAGATGTTGGTGTGAGTATGGAAATGAAGTTTCCATACTCTGCTGTAGGAGCATACATTAATACAATTTCTTTGTAAAAGTGTTTGATAGTATCTACAAAAATTTTGTATAGTCTATGATCCAGTAACTCTACTCTTAGATATACTTCTAATACAAAAGCCAGGACATGTGAAACAAAAACTATGAAAATGAATGAAAAATTAGTCAATCTATACATTCGTAACTTGTGTACCTTTCTTTATTTATTGTATATTTTAATAAAATAAGTTTATTTGCAATAAATACATACTAAAATATATAATATTCTATGTCGAATATTGCATATTTTTATTAGAGAAAATACGGCAATAGGTACAATGACTTTAATACATACAAAATACATTAAAAAATAAAACCTCTCAGAAAACTAGGAAGAACACAATTTCTTTTAATCTGATACCATGTAACACAGCAAATGCTCTACTTCATGATGAAATATTGTTACCATTTCCCTCTGACTTTGGAAAGTACTCAAAAATGCTTGCTATCTCAAGGTTTATTTACTATTATACTGGAGGTTTTTCTACCCAGTGCAAACAACATGTAATAATAAAACTTTTAACATTTGAAGAGGACTAGATTTCTGTACATAATGTAAGAATATAGGCATATGCTATTAAAATTAACAAGTCAATATAGAAAGATTAGTTGATTAAACGTCAACTGTAAATCTATATTTCAGCAACATATGGAAGCTGAAATTTAGAAAATAAAAATATTTGTATTGATGCAAATAACATTAAATACCTAGGAATAAATCTAATAAAATAATGTCCAATATTCCACATGGAAACTATCAAAGACTATTGCCAAGAGAAATTTTTAAAAACTTAAATATGTGATCTTTTCAAATAATGTTGCTGAGAAAATTCCAAATCTATATAAAAAGATACTCAATAGCAATAATAATAATACAATTTAAAAATGGGCAGAGAACCTGAATAGACATTTTTTCCAAAGAAGACATACAGGTGGCCAACAGGTACACGAAATGATGCTCAATATGACTAATCATCAGGGAAACCATATCAACTCACATCTGTTAGAATAACTATTATCAAAAAGATAAGAAATAACAAGTGTTGACAAGGAGATGAAGAAAAGGGAATCATTGTGCACTGTTGGTGGGAATGTGAATTGTTGCAGCCACCATGGAAAACAATGTGGAAGGTCCACAAAAATATTAAAAATACAAATTGTATATTACCCAGCAATTCTACTTCTGTTTATTTATCTGAAGAATACAAAAACACTATGTTGACAAAATATTAGCCCCACCACATTTACTGCGTTATTATTTACAATAGCCAAGATATGGAAACAATGTAAGTGCCCACAGATGGGTGAATGGATATGTTATGGCTAGACAGAAATACTATTCAGCCATAGAAAAGAATGAAATCTTGTCATTTACAACAACATGGATAGACCTTGAAGGCTTATGTTAAGTGAAATAAGTCAGAAAGAGAAACACAGACAAATACCACATGATCTCATTTATATGTGGAATCTAAAAGAAAAAAAGAAAGCTCATAGAAACCGAGAACAAACTGGTGGGTGCAAGAGTCAGGGGGTAGATGGTGGGCAAAATGGGTGAAGGCGGTCAAAAGCTAAAAACTTCACTTGTAAATAAGTCAAGGGAATGTAATGTACAGCATTGTGATTATAGTTAATAATACTCTATTGCATATTTGAAAGTTGCTAAGAGAATAACAACTTTGAAGACTTCTTCAAAGTCTTCATTACAAGGGAAAAATTGTAATTATGTATGGTGACAAATGTTAACTCGAATTATTATGGTCATTATTTCATTATTTCATATCAAATCATTACATTGTACATCTGATCTAACATAATGTTGTATGTCAGTTATAATTAAATTTATAAAAAAAGATGGGCATTGATAATCTACTTCAAGCCTTACACATAAATAAATTGCAAGGGGATTATAGATTTAATTGTGACAAAAATAACTTGTCTACCTTATAACATAGGATAATAGCTTCATATCTTTGGGTGCAGGAAGGATTTTCTTTAATATGATATAGAGAGCATTGATCCTAAAGGAAAGGAATTGATAAATTGTGCTACATTAGAATAAAGAACACTTAGTGAAGACACCATTAAGAAAGCAAAAACGCAAGCCAATGTGTAGGAAAATGTAATTGCAACATATGTAAGTGACATAGGGTCCTATACAGGTTATATAAATAATTCCTCCAAAAACAAGAAGACTACCAATAGGAAAAGGAACAAACAATTTGAGCAGGTGTTTCAAAAAGAAAATGGCCAAATGGCCAATAAGTCTATAAAAGAATGTTTTATATCATTAAAAATCAAGGAAGCAAAAATTAATTCTACAATGAGATACATTAAAAACCCAGCAGAATGGCTAATGTTAATTATTATGTAATACCAACTTTTGGTGAGAATGTAGAGCTGTAAAGACTCCCATTTACTGTTAATAGGAGTAGAAATAAGGACCACAACCTTACAAACATATCTGTCAAAATCTACTAATACAGAACACACACACAATCCCTGTGACCCACCAATTTTATTCTTAGGTGTATACCCAATTGGTATGTGCAAATGTGCACCAAAGTCTTCAAAATATATAGCATAATTTAATATAATAGCCCAAAACTAAAAACAACCCAAATGTCTATCAGCATTTCAATGAATACATACATTTTGGTGTATTCCTATAATAGAAAGTGTACAGTGATTAAAACGAACAAACTACGAATGTACTCTGTTTATAAAATTATATAATTAAAGGAGTGAGAAGGCAAGCCACATAGATAAATATTATAAATATTGGGTTGAGAGAAAGTAGACACACACATACACGTAAACATGTCACAGATGAATATTATAAAATTCCATATGTATTCAAAGTTCAAATTCGTGACAAATAATATAATATCAGAATCCAGGCAGATGATTAACTTTGGTGAGATATGAGGGGCTACCTATTGGTAGAGAATAGGAGAATGGATTTGTGTGGGGATGAGATTTTCTCTTTCTTGTCCTGGTTGATAGTTGTGAGATTATCTTCATTTTGAGATACTTATTGGATGATGCATATATGATTTATTGCACTTTCTATATGCATGTTTCACTTTATTAGAAAAATGTTCAAAAATGTCCAGATATACTTGAGGAAAGAAATAGACTAACATAAGCTTGGAATATATCTCTACCTCTATGTTTGTCTATCTATCCATCTATTCAGTTACAGATTCATATATTATAAACAAGTGTCCTAGTAAATTTGAAACAAATAGAAACAGATCAATTCACAGAAAAATATAGCTTACTAAACATGATACAAAAAAAATAGAAAATAAAAAATTATCTTATTTCTATTTAAAGAAATCTGTAATTAAAATCTTCCCTCAGGGCTTCCTTGGTGACACAGTGGTTGAGGGTCTGCCTGCCGTTGCAGGGGACACGGGTTCATGCCCCGGTCTGGGAGGATCCCACATGCCGTGGAGCGGCTGGGCCCATGAGCCATGGCCACTGAGCCTGTGCATCCGGAGCCTGTGCTCCGCAACAGGAGAGGCCACAGCAGTGAGAAGTCCGCGTATCGGAAAAAAGAAAAAAAACTTCCCTCAAAGAAAATCTCAGGCCCTTTTGTCTTTATGAGTGAAATCTATTGAATAATTAAGAAAGAAATCATATCAATTTATTCAAATTTTCCAAAAGAATAAAAAAAAAGGGAACTCTTATGGGATCAGCATATTTTTAATTCTAAGTTTTGACAAGAATATTACAAGAAAAAGAAATTCAAGGCAATATCACTCAAGAATGTAGACACAAAAATTTGAGCAAACAAAACCCAGCTATATGTATAGAGAATAATATATGATGAACAATTTGGTTTTATTCCAGAGATACATGGTTGATTTATATATGGAAAATACATGAAATTATTTCCATAAATGAAGTAGAAGTATTTAATAATATATAACATCCATTGTATTTTAAAAACGTTTTCCAAGCTAAGAATAAAGAGAATGTCCTTAATCTACAAGAAACAAAAACAACACCCACCCACCCCCCCCACACACACACAGAAAGGTGTCATGCTTAATGGTTAATGAGGAAATAAAGAACCCTTCCTCTGTGGGACTAGGAAAGCATAAGGATTCATAACATTGCCACTTGTCTTCATTATTGTACTGGAGCTACTAATGCAATAAACCAAAGTAAAATAAAATGAAATAAAATATTTAAGATTTAAAAAGAAGAAATAAAAATGCTACTGTTTTTGAATCAATTGATTCAATATGACAAAATTCAAAATAATAGGCAAATAATTATTAGAATTACTGAGTTTAACAATTTTACTGGATAAAAGGCTAGTATACATAATTCAGTTGTTTTTATATATATCAGCCACCACTAGTTAGAATATAAAATAAAAGTTACAAAAATATTACAATCTTGGGAATAAATCTAATAGAGAAACAGTATGATACGTCCTCCCTTTAGAAAGCTGTAAAATACTCAAACAAATTTTTAACACTTTATTTTTCAGAGAAATTTTAGGTTCACAGCAAAATTGAATGGGAAGTACAGAGAATTCACTATACCCACTGTCCCTACAGATGCATAGCCTTCAATACCAACATCTCTCATCAGAGTGGTGCATTTGTCACACTTGATGACTACATTGACATATCACCATCACTCAAAGTATATAATTTACATTACGGTTTACTCTATGGGTTTTGACAAATACATAATGACATATGTCTACCATGGCATCATACAGATTAGTTTCACCAACCTAAAAATGCTCTATGCCCCACAGATTCATCTCTCCTTGCCCCCTAATTCCTGGCAACCACTCATCATTCTACGTCCCCTGAGTTTTGTCTTTCCCAAAATATTATATAAGTTGAATCATATAGTATGTAGCCTTTTCAGATTGGCTTCTGTCACTTAGTAATATGCATTTAAGGCTCCTCCATGTCTTTTTGTGGCTTGATTGCTCAGTTATTTTTAGTGCTGAATAAATATTCCATTGTCTGGACGTATCTCAGTTTATCCATCCATTCACCTGAAAGATATCTTGGTTGCTTCCAAGTTTTGGCAATTATAAATGAAGCTGGTATAAAAATCCACGGACATAAGTTTTGTTTTGTTTTGTTTTGTTTCTGTGGACATAAGTTTTTAATTCATTTGGGTAAATATCAAGGAGTGCAATTGCTGGAATACATGGTAAGAGTATGTTTGGTTTTAAATTTTTAAGAAACTGCCAAACTATACCAGTTTACATTCCCACAAACAATGAATGAGAACTCCTGTTGCTCCTAATCTTTGCCAGCATTTGGTGTTGTTAGTGTTCCTGATTTTGGCTAATATAATAGGTGTGTAGCGTATTTCATTGTTGTTTTAGTTTGCATTTCCCTGATGACATATAATGCAAAAATATTTTCATTTGCATATTTGCCATCTGTATATCTTCCTGATGAGGTAATCTGTTCAGGTCTTAAGCCCATTTTTAATTTAGGTTGTTTTTTTTATTATTGATTTTTAAGAGTTCTTTATGTATTTTAAATAACAGTCTTTAATCAGATACTTACTTTGTAAACATTTTCTTCCAGTCTGGGGTTTGCGTTCTCATTTTCTTCACCTTGTCTTCCCCAGAGTATAAGTTTTTAATAAAGTTCAAATTATAAATTATTTATTTTATGGATCATGCCTATGATGTTATGTCAAAAATGTCATTGCCATACCCAAGGTCACCTGGGTTTCTCTTCTATTATCTTCTATGGGTTTTACAGCTTTGGATTCACATTTATGTATATGGTGAATATTGAGTTAATTTTTGTGAAGAGTGTAAGGTATGTGCCTAGATTCTCTTTTTTTAATTTTTAAATTTTATTTATTTATTTATTTGAAAGTGAAAGTCCAGTAATTCTGGCAGTATTTGTTGAAGATACTATCTTTGTTTCATTGTATCATTTTTGCTCCTTTTTCAAATATTTTTTTTACTATATTTATGGGGTTTATTTCTGCGTTCTGTATTTTATTCCACTGATGTATTTATCTATTCTTTTGCCAATACCACATCTTGATTACTATAACTTTATGATAAGTCTTGAAATCAAGTAGTGTCAGTTCTCTAACTTTGTTCTTCTCATTTAATATTGTTTGCTATTCTGTGTCTTTTGCTTTTTATATAAGTTCTAAAATCAGTTTGTTGATATATACAAAATAAATTGCTAAGATTTTAATTGGGATTGCATTGAATCCATAGATTATATTGGAAATAAGTTACATCTTACAACATTGAGTCTTCCTATATATGAACATGGAATATATTTCCATTTATTTAGTTATTCATTTAATTATTTTTTATTTATCAAAGTTTTGTAATTTTCCTCATATAGACCTTGTTCATATTTTGTTAGATTTATATCTAAGCATTTCATTTGGGAGAATGTTAATGTAAATGGTATTGTGCTTTAATTTCAAATGTCACTTGTCCATTATTGGTTTATTGGAAAAGGATTGACTTTTGTATATAGGCATAACTTGGAGATATTTTGGGTTCAGTTCCAGACCACACGATAAAGCAAATATAACAATAAAGTGAGTCACAGAAATTTTTTGTTTCCCAGTGATATAAAATTTATGTTTATACTATACTGGCCATTAATTGTCTAAGAAACAATGTGCATACATTAATTTTAAAAATTATTATTAAAAAATGCTAACCATCATCTGAATCCTTAGCAAGTCATAGTAGCTTCATAAAGGACTCCTCATCACAGATCACCATTACAAATATAATAATGAAAAAGTTAAAAATATTATGAAAATTACCAAAATGTAACATAGAAACATGAAGTGAGCAGAAACCATTGGAAAAATGGTGCCAATTGATTTGCTTGATGTAGAGTTGCCACAAACTTTCAATTTGTAAAAAATGCAATATTTGCCAAGTGTGATAGAGTGAAACACAATAAAATGAAGTATCCTTGTATTAACCTTCTATCCTGCAATTTTCTTATAATTTCTTATTAATTTCCAGACGTTTTATTCTTTGTTGATTCCTTCAGATTTTCTACATAGACAATCACACCATTTGGAATGAAGACAACTTTTTTTTTATTTCCAGTTCTTGTTTTATTGCTTTGATATATGACTTTCAGGACAATATTACAAAGGAGTGGTGAGAAGACTAAAACATTTTTGTTGACAGAAATTGATGAAGACCTATATAAATGAAAGACAACATCGTTTGTCTCATATATTGCAAGACAAAATGGTGTAAAATATGAATTCTTTATAAAATTACTTAAGTCATAAACAATACCCCAGTTCTTATTTTTGTGTGGACATGAGTGTGATTATTGAAAAACTAATTATAACATGTATATGTAAATTCAAACTTCCAGGCATCAGCATGATAAGACATTTGTAAAGGAAAAATAATTAAGATAGTGTAGTAGTGGGACAAAAATAGATTGAAATATATATATGCAATGGATCAAAAAATGAGACAGATATAAGCATAAACATAAACAGACACATTTAATTTATGACAATGATGGCACTATAAATACAGTGAGGGAAGGACAACTTTTTCAATTTATGGAGCTGGGAAATTTCTGTATACATATGGAGAAATAAATTGATATCCAACCGTAACATTCAAAAACAAATTCCAGATGTATTGAAGTTTAAAATATGAAAGTCAGAACAAAAATTTCTTAGAAAATAAGTAGAAGAATATATTCAAGAATTTAGTATAAGGAATGATTTTAAAATAAAACACAAAAATAAAAATTGAAAAAAGAAATTAAATTGAACCCCAAAAGTTAGAATTTCACATTATCCAGGGTTAAAAAGAATTCTATAGAGTAGAGAAAATGTTTGAAGCACATACTTGAAAATGGCATATAGAGGGAATATATATTCTTGCAAAAACAGACAACCTAACCTAAAAATAGGCAAGAAACGTGAATAGTCATCTTACAAAAGATATTCTCTTAGCCATTTAACCTATGAGAAAGTGCTTATTTTGTTAATAACCAGGAAAACATGAATGATCTACAATGAGATAACTCCATGAGAATGAGAAATATTAAAAAATACTGACAATAGAAAGTGTGAGTGAGGATAAATAACAATAAGTAATTTATTGCTGATGGAAATATAAGCGGATTTATCCACTTTGGAACACTATTTACTAAAAATCAACAATCATGTACTAATGATCCAGTACTTCTACTGCTAGGAAATATTCAATAAAAATGAAAGCCTAAAGATGGGAATAAAGATGCAGACCTACTAGAGAATGGACTTGAGGATATGTGGAGGGGGAAGGGTAAGCCAGGACAAAGTGAGAGAGTGGCATGGACATATATGCACTATCAAATGTAAAATAGATAGCTAGTGGGAATTAGCCACATAGCACAGGGAGATCAGCTCAGTGTTTTGTGACCACCTAGAGGGGTGGGATAGGGAGAGTGGGAGGGAGGGAGATGCAAGAGGGAAGAGATATGGGGACATATGTATATGTATAACTGATTCACTTTGTTATAAAGCAGAAACTAACACACCACTGTAAAGCAATTATACTCCAATAAAGATGTTAAAAAAAAATGCAAGCCTAAGTATAACAAGTTGAATGTACAAGTATCTTCACAGTAGCATTGCTTGTAATATAAAAGCTAGAAAAAATTGTATCATGTTAGAATGGAAAAATAGTGGTTTATTTATTTAATGAACTACAGCTTTTTTTTAAAGAGTGCCATTAAATTTTATAAAAGTATCACTGAGGGAAAAAAGATAGACACCAATGAATAAATACAGTAAAATTCTATTTAGATGCATTTCAGAAACAGGCACAACTACTCAGTTGTAGAAGCCAGGATGGACATTACCATTGGCAATGTGGGAAGGAACTGAACATCCTGGGACAAAGGTCTCTTCTGTCTTGCTGGTATTATTCTATTTCTTGATCTCTATGGCAGTTTTGCTGTGTGTCTACATTTTGTATATTTATCTGTATGTATTCTTCAATTAAAAAGCCAAAAAGTGAATTAGTCTAATTGGACTAACTACTTTGGTGAAATTTTTCCTCTAGTTCAGTAATTACAATCTGGAAGTTTACTTTAAGAAATTAATTTTTAAATTACAATGAAATGTCAAGAAGGGAAGGGAAAATTAGGAGTATGGGATTAAGAGATGCAAACTACTATGTACAAAATTGATAAGCAACAAGAATATAATGTACAACACAGGGAATTATAGTCATTATCTTGTAATAACTTTTAATGGAGTAGAACCTGTAAAAATACTGAATCACTATGCTGTACACTGAAATTAATATAATACTGTAAATCAGCTATACTTCAATAAAAATTACAATAAAAATGCAACTTTAATGTATAGAAATGTAAATGAAAATTTACATCTGGGTCTCAACTGTCACTTTTCTGAAATAAGGAAGAATGAGTTTAGAATGAAGAAACTTTAAGTTTCTTCTAGGTCTAAGTATCAAGGACTTATCATTTTTAAATATGTTTGTTCCAGATTCTCAGATCTCAAGGGATGGTTTCTTTCCTATTTATATTTTAAAAATAACTGCTTGGTGTTACTCTTTCAAAATTGAGGTCAAATTTATATATAGTGAAAGGATCTTCAGTGTATAATTTGATGAGTTTTGAAAAATTCATACAGCTTTGTAACCATCACATCTACTAAAATATGGAATCTTTCCATTATACCAGAACATTTTTTATGTCTTCTTCTGGGTCATCTCCACTCCCCATAGGCAATCACTGTTGTAAATTTCTATGGCCATACATAAGCATTGACTGATTATGAACTTCTTATAGATAAAATTAAACAGTATATAAACTTCTGTGTCTGATTTTGTTCATTTAAAAATGTTTTGAGATGCACCCATGCATATATCAGTATTTCTTTTTAAATCAGTGAGTAGTATTCCATTGTTTATCAAAGTGTTTTTACAATTTTATACTCTCATGAGCAATATTTGATTTCATTTATATGAAATAGCCAGAATAGGTAAATCATAGAGATAGCAAGCAGATTAGTGGTTGCTGGGAGCTGGAAGAGAAGAAAATGGAGAGTGACAATTTACTGAGTACAGGGTCTCCTTTGGGGGTGATGAAAATATTTTCAAACTAGATAGAGGTGATTATTGCAAACCCTTGTGAATGTACTAAATACCGCTGAATTGTACATTTAAAAATGGTTAATTTTATGTTATGTGATTTTTACCTCAGTAAAAAAGAAATGATTGCAGGAAAAACAGATAATCATAATAATAAAGAAAAAGAAAACAACATGATGAAATTTTATTTATATGCTATTCATACTCCTATTGGGTTTTAGCTATATCTCTTTGTATTTTTATATTGGTTGCCCTACAAATTACACCGTGTATTCTTAACTTACCAAAGCTTACTTCAAATGAATTTTGTATATCACTTTACTTCTGATGTTGTTACTGTACAACAGTAAATTTGGTTTTCCATCTAGATATTTTTTGACATATTTGTAATTCTGCTTATATTATAAATATCACAATAAAGTATTGTTATTTTTCCCTTAAACACTTATCCTTTAAAGTTATAAAGAGAGAAATCAAGATCACATTTAATAGTTACTCAAATATTTATCATTTCTATTTATTTTTATTCCTTCTTTTTATGCTTTCCAAAACATTTTTCCAGTTTCATTAATGTATTATTAACATATAACATTGTGTACATTTAAGGTGTACAATATGATTTCATATATGCATAAAATACAAAACAATTACCACAATAAATTTAGATAACATTCATCACCTCACACAGTTCAATTTTTTTTTTTATGATGAGAACTTTTAAGATTTATTCTCTTAGCAATGTTCAAACATATAATTGTTAAATGTAGACATCATGCTGTATATTATTGATATATCCGCAGTAGTTCTATTTGAATACTGTTTTCTCTAGTGGCTGTACCAATTAACATTCCAACAGTGTACAAGGGTTTCCTTTCTCCACATACTTACCAGCACACCAGCACTTCTCTCTCTCCTTCTCTCTCTTTCTCTCCCTCTTTCTCTCTCTCTCTAACTCTATCTCTATCTCTATCTCTCTTTGTAATAGCCATTCTGACAAATGTGAGACAAGTGTGTGATTTGCATTATGCTTATGATTACTGATGCTGAGCATCTTTACATGGACTTGTTGGCCATTTGAATATCTTCTTTAGAAAAAACCTGGAGCTGTCTTTTCAGGTTCTTTTTTTTGTTTGTTTAGAAGATTTTTAGTTTGATGTAGTCCCACTTGTTTACTTATTTTTTATTTTGTTGCTTGTGTTTTAGGTATCATATCCAAGAAAATCGTTGCCAAGATGAAGGTCAAGGATCTCCTTACCTATGTTTTCTTCTAGGAGTTTTATGGTTTCCAGTCTTACCTTTAATTCATTAACCCATTTCCAGTTAACTTTTGTGAGTGGTGTAAGAAAGAGTCTAAATTCATTCTTTTTGCATGTGAATATTCAATTTTCCCAGCACCATTTATTGAAGAGACTGTCTTTTCTCCAATGAATATTCTTGGCTCCCCTGTACAATATTAGTTGACTATATTCATGGATTTATTTTTGGGCTCTCAATCCTGTTTCATTGGTCTATGTGTTTGTTTTTAATGCCAGAGCCATATATTTTGATTACTGTAGCTTTATAATATAGTTTGAGATCAGGAAGTGAGATGCCTCCTCCTTTGTTCTTCTTTCTCAGGATTGTTTTGACCATTTGGGTTTTTCATGGTTCCGTACAAACTTTAGGATTTTTTTCTACTTTCATGAAAAATGCCATTGGAATTTTGGTAGAGATTGCATTGAATTTGTAGATGTCTTTGGGTACTAAGGACATCTTAACAATATTAAGTCTTGCAATCCATGAACATGGGATATCTTTCCATTTATTTGTGTTTTCTTCAATTTCTCTCTTCAATGTCTTATAATTTTCAGTGTAGAGATCTTTCACTCCTTGGGTAAATTTATTCCTAAGTATTTTATTATAGTTGATGTTATTGTAAATGGGATTGTTTTCTTTATTTCTTTTTCTGATAATTCATTTTCATTATATAAAAATAATACTTATTTTTGTACGTTGATTTTGTATCCTGAAACTTTATGGAATTCATTGATTAGATCAAAGTTTTTGTGGATTATTCAAGATTTTCTATATTCTAAAATCATGTCATTTGCAAATAGGAATAATTTTACTTCTTCCTTTCTTTCCTGATGCCTTTTTTTCCTTGCCTTACTGCTCGGATAGGACTTTCAGTACCTTGTTGAATAGGAGTGGTGAGAATAAACAACCTTGTCTTATTCCTAATCTTAGGGGGATAGATTCCACCTATCCAAATAAGTCTGAAGTTAGCTGTGGGCTTATCATATATGGCCTTATTATATTTAGATGTGCTCCTTCTATATCTAATTTTTGAGTTTTTAGTCATTAAAGATATATTTGTTAAATTCTTTTTTTGCATTTATTGAGATGATCATGAGCTTTATCTTTTATTCTATTAATGGAATATTTTCCAGTTTTCTTTTTAGTGATGTCTAATTTTCTATCATTGTGGTCAGAAAAAGTACTTGACATGGGTTTGAACTTATTAAATTTGCTAAGATGTGTTTTGTGTCCTAACAAATAATCTATCCTATAAAATGTTCTTTCACATTTGAAAAGAATGTGTATTCTGGTATCACTGCATGCAATGTTCAGTATATATCTGTTAGGTTCGTTTGGTCTAGCAACAGGCTCAAATATTCTTTTTTCCTTATTGACTCTGTCTAGATGATCTATTCATTGCTGAAAATGGGTATTAAAATCCCCAGTTAAAATAGTATTGCTATTTGCTTATCTTTCTATTTCTGTTAGTATTTGCTTCATATATTTAGTACTCCAATATTAATTGATAAATATTTACTATTGCTGCATACTCTTCATAGATTGACCCCTTTATCATTATATAATGACCTCTTTGTCTCTTTTAAACATTTGTGTCTTAAAGTCTATTTTATCTGATTATAAGTGTAGCTATCTTTGATTTTTTTTTTTTTTTTTTTTTTCCTTTTAGCTTTAAATATTTTTTTCATCTATTCTTTCTCAGTCTAGGTATGCTTTTAAAGCTAAAGTGGGTCTCTCCTAGGCAGCATGTCATTAGCTCTTGTTTTTGTTGTTGTTTTTATTTAATCAACCATTCTACATCGTTTGATTTGGATAATTTAATCCATTTACACTTAAAGCAATTATCAACTTACTATTGCCATCTTGTTCATTGATTTCTGACTGTTTCATAGAGACTTTGTTTCTTGCTTCTTATCTTGCTGTTTTGTGTGATGTGACTTTTGGAAGCAATATGCTTTGACTATTTTATCATAATCTGGTGTTACTATTACAGTTTTTTCTTTTTTGTTGTGAGGCTTACCTAAAATAATATTTTTTTATAAGATCACATTTTAAGATGATAGAAACTTAACTTCAATAACACATTTTAATCTTACACTTTTACTTCTCCCTACCCCTACATTTTAGGCTATTGATGTTACAATTTACATATTTTTATATTATGTGTCAAATAACCAATTACTGTAGCTTAGGTTATTTTTAATACATATTTTTTACTTATAAATTAGATTTTTAAGTGAAGTATGCACCACCATTTTAATATTAGAGAATCTGATGTTGACTATATATTTATCATTACCAATGAGATTTATGTGTACATCCATATGTTTTACAATTTAATTAGTACCTTTTTGTTTCTACGTGAATAAATCCCTTTAGCATTTCTTATAAGGCAGGGCTAATGGTGGTGAATTCCCTCAGCTTTTCTTTGTTCAGGAAAGTCTTTCTCTTACTTTCATTTCTGAAGAACAGCTTTCTAATGTATAGTTGATTTATAATGTTGTGTTAGTTTCTGGTGTACAGCAAAGTGAAAGTGATTCAGTTTATATATATATATTTTTTCTTTTTTTAATTCATTTCCATTATGGGTTATTACAGGGTATTGAATATAGTTCTCTGTGTTATACAATAGGACCTCATTTTTTATCTATTCTATATATAATAGTTTGCATCTGCTAATCCCAAACTCCCAATCCATCCCTCACCAATCCCTCCTCCCTCTTGGCAACCAAGTTTGTTCTTTATGTCTGTGAGTCTGTTTCTGTTTCATAGATAAATTCATTTGTGTCATACTTTAGATTCCACATATAAGTGATATCATATGGTTTTTGTCTTGCTCTTTCTGATTTACTTCATTTAGTATGATAATCTCTGGGTCCATCCATGTTTCTACAAATGACATCATTTCATTCTTTCTTATGGCTGAGTAATATTCCATTGTGTGTGTGTGTGTGTGTGTGTATATATATATATATATCAATGCATAGTATTCTTGGTTGACAGTTTTTCTTTCAATATTTTGAATGTATCATTCCATTCTCTCCTGGCTTGCAAAGTTTCTTTTGAGTAATCTGCTTTTAGTTTTGTGTAGTATTCCCTTGTATGTGATGTCCCTTTTCTCTTGTTGTTTTTAACCTCCTCTCTTTGTCTTTAACTATTGACAATCTAATTATAAACTGTCTTGGTGTAACCCTTTTTGGGTTCAATGTATTTCAGATTCTCTGGGCCTTATGTATCTGGATGTCCATTTTTCTCCTCAGGTTTGGAAAGTTTTCAGCCACTATTGCTTTAAATATGCTTTCTGTGACTTTCTCTTTCTCTTCTCTGTCGGAGATTTCCATAATGATTTCATAAGTCATAGGATTTTTTCATTAATTTTTATTTTATTTATTTATTTATTTATTTTTGCGGTATGCATGCCTCTCACTGTTATGGCCTCTCCCGTTGTGGAGCACAGGCTCTGGACATGCAGGCTCAGTGGCCATGGCTCATGGGCCCAGCCACTCTGTGGCATGTGGGGTCTTCCTGGACTAGGGCATGAACCCATGTCCCCTGCATCAGCAGGCAGACTCTCAACCACTGTGCCACCAGGGAAGCCCCTAATTTTTATTCTTTTTACCTTTGTTCCTCTGATTGAATAATTTCAAATGGCCTAATTCACTGATTCTTTCTTTTGCTTGGTCAAGTCAGTTATTGAAGCTCTCTATTGAATTATTGTTGTTGTTGTTGTTAAGTTTAATAACTGTATCCCTCAGCTGTAGATTTCTGCCTTTTTAATTTTTTTTGGTCAAGATTTCTATTTCTTTGTTGGACTTCTTGTTTTGTTCATACATCGTTTTTAAAGCTTTGTTTAGTTATCTGTATGTGTGTTCTTGTAGATTGCTAAACTTCTTTAAGAGATTTATTCTAAATTATTTGTCAGAGAGTTTATAAATCTCCATTTCTTTAGGGTCAATTATTGGAGTTTTATTAGTTTCCTTTGATGGTGTCATGTTTATCTAATTCTGTGTGATCCGTGATTCCTTTTTTGGTATCTGAGCATTTAATAAGTTCTCTACTCTTCCAGATTTTATAGGTTCACTATGTCAAAGACAATTCTCCACCTGTCAGCTCAGCTTGGGTTTCTGGTAGCTGGTAGGATCCTTGGGCATGTTGTGGTAGTTGGTAGGATCTCTAGGCAAGTGGGCTTACCAGTGAGACCTCTATTTTCACAAGGTCACTGCCTAAATTTTGAGATTAAGGTGAGGGGGTTTGTTCCTTGCTGGGAAAAGTTAGATATGACTGCTGACTTGGTGCCGCCAAAGTGCAGCTGTAGCATGGGCTCTGCAGTTGCCTATATTCTTTGGTCAGGTTTCCTAGTCAGGCAGGACTGGGTCCTGTACTCAGAAGATGTGTGTGGCTGAATTTGCTTCCCTATCTGAGTGAAGCCATAGAAGAGGCTCCATGGAAGTCATGGCTAGGTTACTAGGGATCCAAATCAGGCAATGCTGTCCACCAAGCTTCCTGGCCAGACAGTACCACTGGTTTGGCTCTGTAGACAGAGACACAGACTGAGGTCTCTTCTTGGGTACCACTGTAAGGAGGATTGTAGGATGGGCTACATAGCTTTCTTGGTGCTCTGGTTAATTTTCCTCATCAGGCAGGGCTTGGGAGAGTATTCAGTAGTGGAAGGTGGGGGCTATGAATTTAATTTCATGCCTGAGTGGTATGCAAAACTGGTCCTATGGATGGCACAGCAAACTCTATGTGTATCCAAACCAGGCAAAAATGCATATTGAGTTCCCTGGTCACACAGGGTCATCAGTTTAGCTCTGCAGGCAAGCTAGTTGAGCTCTTTCCTCAAGTGCTTCTATAAGTGGGGTGGTAGGATGGGCTATCCAGTTTCCCAGGTGCTTGGGTTAGGTTTCCTGACTGAGTGGGGCTGGAGGTAGTATTCAGTGAGTGGGGTTATGAACAAGTGTCCCTGCTTGGGCAGGGCAGCAGAATAGGCCCCAAGGCTGGCAAGTTTCATTGTTTGGGGTCCTGAATCAGGCAGAAATATGCACATGTTTCCTGGCCAACCAGAACGACTGACTCGGCTCTGCAGATTGGAAAAGTCTCTGGCTGGTCTCTACATGGGCTCATGGGTTTCACCAGTGTGAGGAGAAACTCAATCTGTTAATCTCTGAGCCCTGGTTGGTAAAAGTCCCACCTCCTTCTACAGCACTATCTGATCTCCAGTCATCAAGACTTGCAGAACGCCCCAGAATACACACACACAATCCATGTGAGGCAAGACCAAGCTGGGGCTCCTGGGAAGTGACCCACAAATGCTGGGGGAACTGAATGTTTACGTTGCCTTCTCTTTTCCGCCCTGGAGAAACCAGAGACCTTGAGGAATCCTCTCCATGCAGCCCTGTGCCAGTCTGGGGAAGGGGTAATCCAGTCAATGTAGTCACTCCTTTTACCCTTCTAATGTGGTCCTTCTTGGCCTCTGTTGTCCAAAGGGTTGTTTCAGCTTCATCCTTGTGTTCTGGAATTTTCACAACGGTGTCTTGTTTATGGATAGTTACTAGGTGGTTTTCTTGTGCGGGAGACTGAATGACTTATGTCACCATATTTATGATGCCACTTTCTTTATTCCTTCTTGAAGATCCAAGTTTTCATGACCTTATTTTCTACATTCTGAAAGAAGAAGTTAATTGTTATTTTTTATTAACTGAAATGCAATCTGACTGCCACATTACTGTATTTGGAATTGCTGTGAAGTTAAGGTTAAAATGGTGTAGAGAAAAAGAGATGGTGAAGAATGATGCTGGAGAAGTAGGAAGGAAAGGACTAAAAAATTAAGGAAATAATACTAGGAAATTTGAAGTCTATCATGTATGATAAGGAGACTATAAAGGCTTTTACTCATGGTTAGTTTTGAAATAGCTGAGTATTATCTTAAGAGGTCACCAAAGGATTGACTTCTGACTCTCTTACCTACAAAATGAGTAAATTTAGTAGTTATAGACTTTTCTGTGAACCTCAGGTTTTTCGGGTTTTTTTTTTTTTAAATAGTAGTAATATATAATAAAGTATAGTGGTATATTGTTCGGACTAACGAACCAGCATAGATCAACAAATAACATATTGCACATATCTCATATACACTGGTTCTTTTCCTGCATGCATATTTAAGAGCACTCCATATGTATTCTGTTGAAAAGTCTGATTTCAGTAGTGGAATTTCAGGCATCACATTTGGCCAGGAAGGGAAGCATTTTCAGGAGAGAAAGGACTCTAAGAGGACCATCACATGACAACAAGAATATCAATTGTCATTATTGTCTTCACATAGTTTAAGGCTATGGATGACTTCATTTAACTTTCAAGAACTTGGAGGCATAAGGAAGCTACATAAAATTGAAGGGTTATGCTTTAGTTTAGAAAGCCAAGAATTAGAATCACAGTGATATCACTTAGCTTTACAAAGAAGAAAAATTACAAATTATGAAGAGTGTTTATTTTGTTAATATGTAAAATACCTAGTCCAAATACATGGAATATTGTAGGTACTTCATAATTTAAACATAATAAAGGGATAGAAACTTAAATACAAAGGACTTCTAAGGTATAACTTCTAACAATAACCTATTTGCATGTATGTGGAGGTGGAAAAGGGGAGGTTCTATATTTCAAACTCTCCAGATCAATATGAAAGACTCAATATATCAGAGGATGTGTTATTAAATAGATAGCTATAAAAAAGAGAAAATTAATTTTACAGTACAGTGCACGTTCTAAATGTGTGTGTTTGCTGGAAGAATTTGGTACTTCTTTTAGAATAAAAAGTGACTTTTTACTCTTGCTGTTCTACCAAGTTTGCATCCTCAGGGAAATTAAGCAGACTGGTCACATTTTATCCATATATAAATTCATGTCACCAGACACTCCTGTATTATCTACAACAATTTAGCAAAAATATTAGTCTCAGTAAGTTGCATCATTGGGGGCTGGTAGAGTAGGCTTAGGTAAGGTGATTTGGGGTTTACTGAAGTCTAACAGAAATTCTTAATGTTAACTTAAAAATACCTAAAGTTCTTCCTTTTCTTACATTTAGTTTTAATTCCCCTGAGTCCTTAATAAATAAATGAATGATTACAATTCTAAATAAAATTCTAAATGTAAATACAATATTATATATTTCTTTGTCATATTTTTGGGAAAAGCTGATAAATCAAAGTTTTGTGTTTTATCAGATGACAAAGATTATTATTTAGATTTCTGGAAATACGTGTTTTATCACTGAGATGACAACTATCCCCAATGAAATCTTCATCTTTTCTCTGGCACACCCTGACTTGGTAAATTGTTTATTATATTATTTGTCATCATAATATAAACTGTGATAATTGTATTAAATAATTTTGCAAATTGTAAAGCAAAATGTATTTTCTGTAATTATTATAGCATAATTTTCACTGAAAAAATAAACTGATTTCAGTATATCAAATACTCAAAAACATTTTATATTCCTATTCTAGAAGGCTTCTTTCTCTTCCTCCCTCAATTTCTTCTCCTCTCACTCCCTCTTTCTCTACCTTTTTTTCCCCCTCATTTAAATTTTTTCTCTCCCCTTTCTTCCCTCACTCTCTTTTTTTCTTTCTTTTGTTCCATCGTGCTAGGATTTGGAGAGAGAGTAATAAATGAGACATAGTTTCTGTCCTTAGATCACAAACATATTCTAAAAAACAAACAAACAGGTTTGTAACTCCAGAGCAACCACTGCTCAGGGTTTTACTATATACTGCTGAAAATTTACCTATTCCACTCTAGTTAACTTCCTCATTGCAGACTCTCCACTCTAGAATCTCACCTTTCTACTAAAGTCTAAAATATTGTGTGTGTATATGTGTGTGTATGAGTGTATTCCCCTACTTACAAATCTTTAATGCCTCCATTCTACTTTAAAAAGATCATTCAGATTTGGTTTCCAATACCATTCTCCAGTAAAAGAAACCAGGGCTTCTTTGGCATAATGGCTGATTCTAGGACCTGAGAAAGAAATATACCAAATGAGTATAGAGAACCTTGTAGTGCTAAAAAGTAAAGTGCTCAAAAAATCAAACCAATGTGGGTATGTCAAAAGGACACAGCAGCCACTTGAAAGATCCTATAAAACCAGAGCAGGAACAATTTGAGCAACCAGATACATAACATACACTACATTTTAAAACAAAGTATAAAATAAATATTCGTATGTCTATACCGATGTAAATAAATGATTGAATAGTTAAGTAAAGAATGAGAATAGACAGATTTCCTAGACAAAAGAATTCCAGATAATTTATGTAGATACTACCCCCTCAGGAAGGTGAAATGTAACACTTCACCCCTTAAGTATGGGCAGCAGAAAGTAACTTCTTTCCAAAGAGTACAGAATGGAAAGGGGAAGAATAGCTTTCCAGTGGAGAAACCTGACAAACACTACTCAGCCAGCTGAACACGGCCAACATAAACAGTGGCAAGTCATGTTAATCAGTGTCTATCTTTAATATGATCTAATGGGAGTGGCACTCTAACTCTGTAGTCTTCCTCCAAAAGCCCATAACCCCATTCTAACCATGAGAAAAATCACCAAAACTTAGACGAATTGAGAGACAGTCTACGAGACCCAAATTGAGAGTCAATCTACAACATATTTGACCAGTAGTCCTCAAAATTACCAAGCTCATCAAAATGCAAAAGAAAGTATGAGAAACTGTCACAACCAAGAAGAGCTTGAGAAGACATGAAAATTAAATGTAATGTGGTATCCTGGATGAGACCCTTGCACAGTAAAAGGAAATTAGGTAAAAACTAAGGGAACCTGGGTCAAGTAAGGACTTTAGTTAGTTTTAAAAGCTGAAAAAATAAAATCCCCAAATTCCTCTAATTGTACTTAAGGTTATTAAAGTAATGTGTTTATTTTAAGAAGTGAAATGTCACAATAAAAATTATGTATACATAAAATATTTGAGTAAAGCTACTATACTAATCCATTCTACCCTGTGTCCTCAAGGTAATCAACAAACAACCAGGAGTGAATTCAATCACAATTTTTTTTTCTTTGTTGTACAGCTGTATAAAGCCACACTTAAATACAAATATGAGTTTTACAAAAATAGAATCATGTTTTACACATTGTTTTCCATCTTGCACTTTTCATTTAAGCATGTGTCACTTACACGTAATGGGTATTACTCTGTTTTAAGTTGAGTAGTTTCTCCTTTTGCTTCCATTACATTCTACCCCTCTGCATACACCTGCATTGTTGCCCATGCTCACCCTCAGGTAATATATGTTAACAATCTAAACTTTTCTCCATACTTTTATAACTATATATACAACATATATAGATGTCTATAGAGACATATATACAAGGGCTATTTTTGTTATTTGGGCCAGTATTTGTTTACAAAATATAATTTTCATTGTAAATTGCTGCTCTCTATATTACATTTATTACTCAGTAATACATCATGAAAATTCCTTCAAGCAGACTGGTTACATAGTATAGGAGTTGCATATGTGTTGGTACAGATAACTGTAATTTATCAAACTACTTAATGGTCATTGACTTTATTACCAATAATTTGACACTACAAATAATGCTATAATAAATATTGCTATATGTTGAAATATCCAAATACTGCAGTGCATTTATTTCTATGAGAGAGATCTCTACAAATGGAGTTGTTCCAAAAATTCATGTTATTTTAATAGTAATAGATATTTTTTCTAAACCATTTTCCTAAAGGGTTGCAACAATATATACATGAGTATCAATGATAGGTATTATAGGTCTTCTCAGTTTCACCAGTTAAAGTGATAGCTCACTTTTACTTTAGTCTGCATTTCCCTGACTCCTGAATCTGAGTGTTTTTTATTAGTGTGCCGGTTATTTGAATTTGCTCGATTTGCTTATTATAGACTTCTCCTAATTTTCTATTGAACTGGTTTTTTCTTCATCATTTTTCCAAAAACTTTATTGAACTTTCTGGATATGAAAATTTTAGTTTTGCAGTACACATTGTACCCCAGTACCCTTTTGTAACAAGTCACCCCAAAACTAAGTGGCTTAAAGCTGCAAACATAATCCTTCAGTTTGAATGTAGTGAGGATCAGCTCCTCCAGAATGATTCCTCTCCCAGGAACTCTGTGAACTAAAAGGTGGTTTACATGACAGAAGTTTATTTTCTCACAATGCTGGAACTAGAAGTTGGAGATGAAGTTTGTTGGCAAATTTGGTTTCTTCATAGGCATCTTCTCCTTGGTCCACCAATGTCCACTTTTTTGCTGTATCCTCACATGGTCTTTCCTCTGTTCACCAGCATCCATGAGATCCATGATGCTTATTTTTGGGGTCCAAATTTCCTCTTCTTATAACGCCAGTCATACTAAATTAGGGCCCACCCTAAAGGACTCATTTTAACTTAATTACCTCTTTAAAGGCCCTACTTCCAACAAAGGTTACATTTTTAGTTATAGTTATTAGGGTTTCAGTGTATGAATTTGGATAGGAAACAATTCAATTGATACCACTTGATTCCATTGTCAATTTTATACTAATACTTTATTAATTTTATTATAGTAGCATTATAATACGTGTGTCATTGATGAGGACAACTTCCCCTTCAGTATATGTTCAAACTTTTCTTGACAGTGCTAGAGCATAAATTTCTCTCTATAAACTTTAAAATAATTTTGTCCAATTAATAACAACTAAAATATAAATTCTAATTTGAATTGTATTAAATGCATATATCAATTGTGAGATAATTTATATTTTCGATAATAATTCTTCCCATCCAATAACATAAATACCACTTATTCATATCTTGATAATTTGCTTCCATAAGACAGTATAGTTTCTTCAAATAAGTTTTAGGATTATTATATAGACATGTTAATAAGTACCTGTTACATAGACATCATAATATGGCATTATTACATAAGAAGTCTAGAAATAGGAGGTCACTTTCTCAAACCGATAAAGGTGTCAGCAAAATACCTACAGCTGACATCATAGTGACAGAACAGGCAAGAATAGTCGCTCTGAATACTCCCAGTTAACATTGTCCTGGAAGTCTTTATCAGTGCAATACCATAAGAAAAATGAATTTCATACAGATTAAAAAGGAAGATATAAACTTACCTGTATTCACAGACAACATGATTATACACACAGAAAGCCCCAACCCTCCAAAAACAAAAACAAAAACCTCCGGAACTATTAATTGAGTTTGGGGAGTTTAGCAAGGTTACAGGATATAAGGGCAACTCAAAAAAAAATTAAGAAGATAATATTTTGATAAGTTAGAAACAATCAGAAACCAAAATTTAAAATACAGTATCATCTATAATTGCTCCAGAAATAAAATACTTTGTTTCCAAAAAACAAGAAACAGATGTTCATTTATTCCAAAACCATTTATTGAAAATATTATCATTTCTCCATTGAATTCCTTTGCATCTTTGTCAAAAATCAATTGGTCATATTTTTTTTGGTCTCTTTTTGGACTTTCTATTTCCTTCCATTGATATAAGTGTCTATTCCTTCAATAATACTGTACTGTCTTGATTACCTTAGCTTTATAGTAAATTGTAAAACTGAAGAGTAAGATTTCTCAAGACTTTATTCTTCTGTCTCAAATTTGTTTTAGTTATCTAGTTCCCTTTACTTTCCATGTAAATTTTAAAATTAGCCTGTTTATAAATACAGACACAAAAATATCCTGCTAGGATTTTGACATAAATTCTATTAAATTCTATAGTTCAATTTGGGGAAAATTGATAACTTTATTATATTGAGTCTTCCAATTAATGAACATATGTCTTTCTGTTTTTTTATGTCTTTGATTTCTTTCATCAATATCTCATACAAAATCAATTCAGTTATATATATATATATATAGATATAGATAGATAGATAGATAGATAGATGTGGTCATACCGTTTTGAATTCTCATTAGTAATTCATTTACTTTGCATCCTCATAAGCATTTGGTATTGACAGTATTTAAAAAAATTTTAACCATTTTATTAAGTACATGTAGAGGTATCTCAGCAAGACTTTAATGTGATATTTTCTTTAAAAATAAATATACAATTACCATATAACACAGAAATATCACACTGGATATTTATCCTAGATCAGGAGTTTGCAAACTTATTCTGTTCAGACCTAGATAGTAAAAATTTTAGGGTTTAAGGGCCATACAGTGTTTTGTGGCAACTACTCAACTCTGTCTTTATAGTGTGAAAGAAGCCATAGAAAACACTTAAATGGTATTGCTGTATTCCAATGAAATTTTATTAAACTAAACAAATAAACAGGCAGTGGGCTAGGTTTTGCCTGAAGGCTCTAGTTTCTCAAACCTTAACCTAGAGAAATGTAAACACAAAAACCTACACATAATTTGTAGAAATTTTGTTCAAATCACCATAAACCACAAGCAAACCAAGTATCTTTTGATTGTTAGGTGGATAAACAAAATGTGCTAACCCCATACACTGTAATACTACTCAGTTGGAAAAGGAATAAACTGTTGCCATGTACAACAACTTGGATGAATCTCAAAGGCATTATACTGAGTGAAATAAACCTGTCTCAGAAGGTTACACACTATATGATTCCATTTATATGATCTTCCTGAAAGGAACTGTAGTAACGTAGAACATATCACTGAATGTCATGATTTAGGAAAGGTGCAATAGTGTAATTTATAAAAAATATATATTTGGTCATTCAGATGACCAAAATGTTTGCCATGTATATATGGTCTTTGTCCATGGTTCCTGTCTTACAGCTCCCAAACTCTTAGAATTTCCTTAGTGATAAGAGAAATAGTAGTATCTTTTGTTATAATATTTGAACTCTAGTCTTCCTGTTCTGAAAAAAATGTTTCAGAGCCATTAAGGTGAAATGAGTGTCTGGTTATTCATAACTAATTTTCCAGTCCCTTTCCATTACAACTAAGTTTATACTATTGAGATTACTTTTGGAAAGCACCTAAGGATGGGAGTTGGTTGCCATGAGAACAAACAAGAATAGAGTGTTGGAACTTTCAATCCCCACCCCTGATTTTGTGTTGAAGAGAGGGGCTGGAGGTTGAATCAATCACCAATGGCCAATGATTTAATCAACCATGCCTGTATAATGAGGCCTCCCTAAAACCCCAAAAGGACAAGATGCAGAATGCTTCTAGGTTAGTGAACCAGAAGACTTCCACATCCTACCATTCTGGTCCTCAAACTCCATGGGGACAAAAGCTCCTATCTTCAAGAGCTCACCCTATGCATCTTTTCATCTGGCTGTCAAATCGTTATCCTTTAATAATCCTTGTAATAAACTCATAAACTAGTGAGTAGATGGGTTTCCTGCATTCTGGGACACACTCTAGCAAATTAATCAAACCTACGGAGCGGTTCATGGGAACCTTTGATTTATAGGCAGTTGGTATGAAACACAGGTAACAACTTGGACTTGTCAAAGGCATCTGAAGTGGAGAGCTGTCTTGTGGGACTGAGCCTTTAACCTGTGGAATCCGATGTTATCTCCATATAGATAGTGTCAGAATTGACTGATGGAACAGTCTGTTTCCTGATTATAGTGGTGCTTACATAAATCTATACATGTGTTAAAATTCATAGAACAGTCCAGAAAATAAATTAGAATGACAAAAAACATCATCACTCAATTCAGCCTATATTCAAATGGGAGGTGACTATAATCTCTCTTTCAATAGAAATAGCAATAAAGAGTTTGCAGCCCTCTTTAATCTATCACAGTCACATAGATTTCTGTGCACATACATAGCATGAACATTTCTTACCTTCTGCCACTCGGTTCAATTTTTCTGTGTGGTTTGTAATCATATATATATATATATATATATATATATATATATATATATATATTTAAACCTGCTAACTCAGTCTGAATTAAGGGACAAGCCTGCTGGATTGGGAATCAGAATTTCCACAGTCTAGCTTCCTTTTGCCACTGGTTCATGACAAGGAATTTGCTTTATCTCACTGGAAGCAAGATCCCTTATGTATAAAACCAGGCTTTTGGATTAGGCATCATGTCCTAAATCTGAAGGCATGCATCTAACTCTATCATCCATCAGAAAAAAAGTGATGGAGTAGAAACGAATGGTTTAGCAGCAGTAATACATTTAGGAAAAAAAATGTATCTAGGTGTTTGAATAGGTTTTTTTAGAGTAAATCACAGTGTAATTTAAAAGGGAGACATCTTTAAGGAAAGAGTTATTTTATTTTGTGCTCACTGATATAAGTGTAGATAGAATATCTGGAAGGGAGAAGGTTTCCTCTCCCATCAGGGCATGCTTGAATTAGATACCAAGCTGTTTCACAGACACAGACCAATAAGATTGAATTCAGAAAACTGAAGCCAAGAAGATATTTGACTCTAGTGACAGTTCTTTGATAAAATGTTAAAAATTGTGGAACCTGGGTGATTTTTTTTTAAGATTTATTTATTATTTATTTATTTTATTTATCTTTGACTGCATCTTGTCTTAGTGGCAGCATGCAGGATCTTCGTTGAGGCATGCGGGATCTTTCATTGCAGCGTGTGGGCTCTTCGTTGCAGCACGTGGTCTTCTCTCTAGTTGAGACATGGGGGTTTTCTCTTCTTTAGTTGTGGTGCACAGGCTCCAAGGTGCACGGGCTTTGTAGTTGTAGTTCATGGGTTCCAGAGCGTGTGGGCTCTGTAGTTTGAGGCACGCAGGTTCTCTAGTTGAGGTGCGCAAGCTCAGTGGTTGTGGCGCACGGGCTTAGATGCCCCACGGCATGTGGGATCTTTATTCCCTGACCAGGGATTGAACCCACATCCCCTGCATTGTAAGGAGTATTCTTTACCACTGGACCACCAGGGAAGTCCCACCTGAGTGATTTTTAAATTTTTATTAGACTATAGTTGATTTAAAATGTTGTGTTAGTTTCTGCTGTATAGCAGGACATTTATTGTGTTAGTCTTTCTATGTGTAAGCCAGCTTAATAATTTTTCATAAAAAGAAAAATAAAACCTTAAAACATACACACTTTCCCTCCTCCCCTTCAAAATACAATATGTTTTTACAAAATTATTCAACATCAGTTAACAGTGTAAAATCCATTGAGGTGATGACAAGAAGCTCATTGTTTTATTCTTCAGACAGACCATTCTACCTTTGAATATTTCTATTAGAAATTAAATCATTTTATTTCTGAAACATTCAATTTTAAAACTCTTATTTCACCAAATTGTTTCCCTCTTTACATTATCCCATTACCTTTTTGAAACTACTTTGAACACCACTATGAGTATGAACTACACTAGACTAATTGTGGCAAATTCCTTCAGCCATTGGACCTCAGTTGATGTGTGTGTTTTAAGGGTTTTTTTTATGAAATATATTTAAGCACACTTAAACATAAAAAGAATAATATAATAACAACTCATGGTAGCATCATCCAGGTTCCACAATTTCTACATCTGCAGACAACACAGAATGCAGATGCAGACATAAATACTCCCTTTTGCTTGGGGAGCAGGGGTCAACAATATGCTACACCCCTTATGAACCTTTTTTAACAGGTGATCTTATCCATTTTATTGATGAAAAAACCAAGGACAGGGTAAGTTTCAAGAGCTAGATGTGAAATCAAGTATGGCTAATTGCAAAATTAACCTTTTCCCCTCTATGCTCACAGTCCCAAGAATACAGGCCACATCATGATTTAATAGTAGGAGGGACAGGAATGAACAATGGAAAAACTGCAGGAGCCAAGGTAGGGTCTGCTTAATGCTTCTTTCTACTCAAAGGTCAAGAACCAGCTTGAGTGTGCTGACACTGCACTTAGAAGACCTGTTTCCAAGAGCTGGCTCTGACAGATGACCTTGGATAATTTATTTTTATTTTATCTTTCTAAACTTCAGTTTGAAAATACTGCTGGGTATATATCCGAAAAAAACAAAAACAGTAATTCAAAAATATACATGCACCCCAATGTTCATAGCATCACTATTTACAATAGCCAAGACATGGAACAAAGCTAAGTGTCCTTCGACAGATGAATGGATAAAGAAAATGTGGTACATATACATAATGGAATACTACTCAGCCATAGAAAAGAATGAAATTATGCCATTTGCAGCAATGTGGATGAACTTGGAGGGTATTATGCTAAATGAAATAAGTCAGACAGAGAAAGACAAATACTAAATTATATCACTTACATGTGGACTTTAAAAAATGCAATAAACTAGTGAATATACAAAAAAGAAGCAGACACAGATACAGAGAACAAACTAGTGGTTACCAATGGGGAAACGTGGGGAGGGGGAGGGGAGAGCAAGGTACAAACTATAAGATAAGCTGTAAGATAAGCTCAAGGATGTATTGTGCAACATGGGGAATATAGCCAACATTTTGTAGTAATTGTAAGTGAAAAATAACATTTAAAAATAGTATAGAATTTTTTTTTAATTTTAAATTTTTTAAAAAATTAATGGGGTTTATTTAAGAATAGTCCATAAGAATTAGACAGTAACATTTTAGCTCTCATGTTACTCTTACTGTTACAAATACATCTGGCCTTGACATAGCTAGTTAGTTAGGCATGGGATCGGTGGTAGCTCTAACTCATTTTTTCCATTCTGGGCTATAACTGAGCATTCTTTCTGGAAACCCTGGTCAGCTCAGTTACTCCATAGTAATCTCTTCTGGTATAATAATATGTATTAGACACTCTTGACATGCTCTCTGTAGCATAAAAGCCCAGAGGGTGGTGGAAGCAACAGTCTTTACTTTTTCACCAGCAAAGAGAAGAGGTAATTTTCTGTGGTGATTTTTTTACTTACTGATTTTGTAAGACAGTAGCCAAGGCTTTGCTAGCAGTGAGCTGCTGATTTTCATGTGCTGGTGGTCATTTCCCGTGGAGGTGCTGGCGTTTCTTGCTTGGATAATTACTTAAAATACATTTATGGGAATTAACCAAACTGAATACACTCAGCAGCCCGCAGGCTCACCTCAGCAACCCAGGCTGTGCACAGTCAGAGCAGAGCCATTAGGAGCTGACGAAGGAAGGTGAGGTGGGAACTAGGAAAATGTTCTTTAGGCATGAAAATCAGCAAGAACTAAGTGCTCAAGCCCAGGGCCCCAAATAAATTAGAGTGGGCCTAATGAAAAGCAGGCAGCAGAGCTCAAGGAAATTGAATTCTCAGCTCCCTGCCTGCCTGTTTATGTGCCCCTCTGGTAATTGACCATTTAGGAGCTGGTTTGAGTTTTACAGCTGTCACAACAGTCAAGTGCAGGGCAATCCATCATCCCATTGCAATTTAAGTTGCTCAGGTTCACTCCGGATGCTCTTGATTCGATGCTGCCCAGACGAGATCTCCAGTGACCCTCTCTGCTCAGCCTCCCCACGTCCTGCAGCTGTGTCAGCCTAACCAGGGCACAGCCTCTTGTTGCAAGGGAAAGGAGCAAGAAGTCCTGAGGAGTCCAAGTCCATTCACAACTAGTGTCTCAAGTTGTGTGTGTTTAAATAAAATGAAGAAACCTAGAGAGACAAAAGGATAGCGTCTTACTTGAGGTTGTGTGATTATGCTGTATTTTATATTGGGAGTAACTACTTCAACTTGTCTTTTTTTCACATCTCTGGTACCCAGGAACCTCACACAAGGAGGGTTTTATTTTTTCAGTGTTTCTCAAAGACTGTTTAGGTTGCAAACTATGTAAAAGACGTCAGACTCTCTTTGATGTCTGTAGTTACGTTCACATGGGGTGCTTTCACGCTGAAATGCCATCGCCGTCTTTTCTCTGCCCCGGCTTCACCCAGGCCATAGTCCACACATCACCCCTTCTGGTGAATAGTTACCTGGTACATCACTTCCCCTGCCCCAGTCTACACATACATGCTTGACAATGCAATCCACAGCCTTTCTACCAAAACTTGTAACATTATTTTTTATAGACTCTCTGCTCATGTCCAGTTACTTTAAGCAACATCTCCATCTCAAATATCCAAAACAGATGTTTCCCCATCACTTCTTCCTTTCCACACACACACACTCCAATCTGTCTGTGTTCTTTGTCTCCTATGTGAGAGTCTGTTGCCAGCATTGGTCCAAGAGAGAAACCTGACCTCCTCTTAATTACCCATTATCCCTGGTTCCTTGTATCCCTCAAGTCCTGTCCATTCTACTTCCTTGACATCAACAGATCTTGCTACTTTTCTAGAATCACCAGTTCCCACATTGAAGGCATTGTGTCTCCCAGGGCACACTCTGCCATGCCCTTCCTGCTGCAGGCTTGGCTCCCTCAATCCATGGGTGCATTCAGGGATCTTTCTATGTCACAGATCTGGTAGTGTCATTCCATGGGCTTTGCAATGTTAGTCCTTTCCATGGTTCTGAGGATAAACCTCAAAAGGGGCTTATCTGGCCTGTTTTGGTCTTGATCCTCCAACTTTTGAGACTTCTCTTTGATGACATTTAACTCCATGATATATCCATAGAGAAATTATAATTTACTTTCTCAAGGTTATTTTTTTCCTTTTTTTTTTGAAAAAAAAGTGTCCTGAACCTTTCTGCTTAGAAGACTTTTACTATCCTTTTCCAACTTGCTAACTGCTTTTCATGTTCCAGGTCTGAGAGTTTGGAGGTCACCTCTCTCTGAAGCCATCCCCAGTTCTCTAAGACTGTTTTTTTTTTTATGGATGTCACACAATCTACCCTACCATGATTGCATCTGTCCCCTGTCCCAGCACCCATCACTGGTCCATGTTTTAGCTTCTTTCAGTGTCTACCTCCTTCATCGGCCATGCTTTCCTTAAGGATGTGGACAGGTCTCTATTATTTACTACTGCAACACCAGAGACCAGTACAGTGGCATATTAGGTGCTGAATTAATAGATGTTTCTCTAATTATCTTTCCCTGTATTCAACAACTCTGCAAGGCATTGTCTCCGTTTTACAGAGTGGAAGTCTGAGGCTAAAGGAAATCAGAACTTCCCAAGATCAAGTGGTTATTAAATAGTAGAGTTGGAATTAGAAATGAGTTATTTCTGATCCTAAATTACACACTTCTCTACTATGATAAGCTGCCTTTCTAACCTGTAACGTGATCTATAGTAAATAGTATGTGTGGTTCCTCACATCCTCATCCCAAGAACCTGTGAATGTGACTTTATATGGGAAAGGAATTTTAGGAATGTGATTGATTATTTTAAGGATTTGGGACAACGAAGCTTAGTCTAGATGATCTAGGTGTAGCCCAAGGATCATCACCAGTGTTCTTATCAGAGTGAAGCAGAGGGAGTTTTTTACTCTAGAAGAGGAAAGGATATGTATGAGATTGCAGTGATGTGAGGGAAGGGTCACGCACCAAGGAATGCAGGCAGACTACAGAAACTAGAAAAGGCAAGGAGACAGATCTGACCTAGAACCTCCAGAAGGGACCAGGCCTGCTGATGCCTTGCCTTTAGCCCAGTGAAACTGATTTTGGACATCCAACCTCAGAGCTGTAAGAGGATAAACTATTTTAAGTCACCATGTTGTGGTTACTTGTTACAGCAACAGTAGGGAACCAATACAGTGTGTAACTAAGAGAAATGCAACATACACAACATATATTTGATACATATGTGAGCAGTATGTATTTTTGCTGAATCCAACCTCTTAAGTGGCCATCTGCTCACCTGTGTAAGACAGATTCAGCTGTAACTATTATCTGGATGGAAGGCCATAGAATTCACTGAAAAACCTGAATAGAAAAAATTACTTATAAGAATATTTTTTAAAGAGAGTTATTTTATGACTTTATTCTTATTGTTCTCTAATAATCAAATCCAAAAGGAAGCAGACAGAGTTGGGACATGACTTTCAAAGAAATGTGTAAATTCTTTAATAAGGATAACAGAATTTGTTTCAGTTGTCTCAGTAATTGCTTAAATGCAATGTGTTGCTTTAAAACTGCAGTTGGTCCAAGGACCTACTGTATGGCACAGGGAATTATACTCAATATTTTGTAATAACCTATAAGGGAAAAGAATCTGAAAAAGAATATATATATATATATATATCATATATATATATTATATATATATATATATATATATATGATTCAATCACTGTGCTGTACACCTGAAACTAACACAACACTGTAAACCAATTATACTTCAATAAAAAATTAAAAATAAAAAATAAATAAACTAAAATTGCTGTTGGCCTTCATGCATAATTGGGCTTCATATTATGTATACAGAGGGTACTTAGTAAACTGCAGTCAGAGTTTCATCCTATATGTCATTTAACCATAGGCATCTGACTGGCCTCATGACCTACAAGGATAGGGACATTTCACATAGTTACAGCCTAGAGCCAGACCAGGTATTATCTGTCATTTCCTCCTAGCAGTGGGCACTCAGCTTTAGTCAACCTCTTGCATTTCTTACGTTCACTTTCTCGTGTGTCTGGAAAGCTCAGCCATTCTTCAGAAACTCCTCACACAACTCTTCCTTTCCCAGTGCCCTCTTTCCAATGTCTTAATTCAGAGTCCTTTCTTCTCATTCAGATTTGTCTTTAAAATGTTGTATGTCCCTCCTATGCTGTTGGTGAGAATGTAACTTTGTGCGGCCACTATGAAGAACGGTATGGAGGTTCCTCAAAAAGCTAAAAATGGAGTTGCCATATGATCCAGCAATCCCACTCCTGGGCATATACTCAGACAAAACTATAATTCGAAAAATACATGCCCCTGATATTCACAGCAGCACTATTTACAATAGCCAAGACATGGCAACAACCTAAATATTTATTGACAGATGAATGGATAAAGAAGATATGGTACATACATACAATGGAATATTACTCAGCCACAGAAAGAATGAAATAATGCCATTTGCAGTAACATGGATGGACCTCGAGATTTTTGTACTAAGTGAAGTAAGCCAGGAGAAAGACAAATACCATATGATATCATATGTGGAATCTAAAATATGACACAAATGAACTTACCTATGAAACAGAAACAGACTCACAGACATAGAGGATAGACTTGTGATTGCCAAGGGAGAGGGGGAATGAGGGAGAAGGATGGACTGTTTGGGAGTTTGGGATTAGCAGATGCAAACTATTACATATAGAACGGATCAACAACAAGAACCTACTGTATAACACAGGAAACTATATTCAATATATCCTGTGATAAACTATAATGGAAAATAATATATATATATATATATATATATATATATATATATATATATATATATATATATCCCCTTTGCTATACACCAGAAACTAACATAACATTGTAAATCAACCGTAATTCATTAAAAAAAAAGAATGCTCTGCCTGATGCCTCAGTAGCTCCCTGTTCCCTAGAGTAACGGTCAAGTCCTTTCAGTTACCTACAAAGCCCTGTGTCGCACATTCTGAGCCACACCCATGGTTTCCTGTGGGACCTGAAGTCTACAGGGCATGCTCCTGCCTCAAGATGTGTGCATCCACTGTTTCTCATCCTGCATGCTCCTCCCACAGATTCCCACATGGCTCACTGTCTCACCTTCTCCAGGTCTTTCCGTAAATGTCACCTTCTCAGGAAGGCCTTACCTGGCAACCCAAGCTAAAATCACAACCTCCTTAAACTCCTCCCATCGGCCTTCCTTGCTTTCTTTATCTCCTGAGCACTTACCACCATCCATCCAGTATACTACAGTGCTACAGTGCATTTACTTACCTTGTGTGAGTCTGCCTTCTCGCCAGAGGCTAGAGTCTCTGAAGGCGGGGGTTGTGTCTGTTGTGTTCACTGCTTGAACTAGGTCTGGCACAAAAGAGGAAAGTAAAAATTGGGTTAAATAAACAATTTTGCAACCAGTATTTCCGTACTCAGTCCAAGCACTGTATAGCATATTTTATCTTTCAAAAAAGTTCAACCATATCAGCAGTTCCACTTTTGAAATTCACTAGTGGCTCTCTGTTAGGAACAAGGTAAAATCCATGGATTTTACTTGGCTATACAAGTTACTCTGCAACCAGACCTCAAATTTATCTTCTCATCATCCCTCCCCATCACACACACCAGAATCCATACATGTCTGCTCCAATTTGTCCCCTTTGCTCTGGTTGACCCAGATCCCCTGCCCAGAGATTCTGCCTTGCAAACTCCTCCCGCACCCTACAAATCAAAGTTTGAACACTAGCTCTTTTGCAAAAATGTTCAAACTCTCCAGAAGATTAACTGCAGTTCTCTTTATAATTATCTCTGAAGAACACGCCCAGATTTCAAGGTAATGTCTGCTGTGCTTGCCTCTGTCAATCGGCAAAGCTCTACTGTAGAGATGAGATCAGACCTTACTCAGTCTGTCAGCCAAATGCTTGGCATATGTTTAATAAAGAATGATTGATTGAATTGAATGAAAGAAGTGAGGTAGGAATTGCCTTAGTCTGGAGGTTTAGAGCAGTTTCCCAGACCCCCACTTCCAAACTTTTTGATGTCCTGGCATATACAGAAACCTTATATGTACTGTCCCAGGAATAAGTGGAGACTATTCATGGAAGAGGAGACTTCCCGGGGATTTCAGTCACCTCAACATCCAGAACCCTAATGGAATTAACATCTCTGCCCTTCTGAAACTTGAGGCACAGCAGATGAGACATTCTGAATTGAGGGAACTGATTTTTGTTCCCTCTGTGCCCCATTTTTTTTTTTTTAAGATTGGCAATCTTTCCATTGTTGGATTTCAAGTCTCCTAGTTAATAACAAAGCCAGGACTTTCCCCAGACTGCCCACTCAGCCTCAGGGTCTGTGACCCAATTCCCTTGAACAATTTTCCCTACCCCAGGAAATATATAGATATACTCTAATATCTGTGTAAATGTACTTTTATACATTATGTGCATTCAAAGAATTTAAAAAACATTTGCAATTAGGGTATCCAGATTTAAATAAACAAAAAACACAAAGAGTGCTGTTTATTGTTAGTCATTCAAAAGTAGAGATGTGTAGAAATATTGTGGAGATTGGGCATAAATCATTTTGCTTGGTGACACATGTGGTACATGTGTTTGTAAAGATTCAATCATAAAACTGTAAAGTGAGAAGAAAGAGATTTATGATTCTTAAAGAATGATCTGGGAGTAAATAAAAGTGTGAAAACACAAAAAGCTAAATAATTCCTCAAATCCTAAGAGATCTGGTCTAGATCTATTACAAAGAGGTTTTTGGTAATTAAAAGTAACCACATTTTCAGACAAAATGCAACCTAATTTTTGGGTGACTCCTGTATGTGTGTTGGTTGCATTTAACCCTGGATTTCATTTTCATTTAATTTAATGCCAAGCAAAGGACATTGTTTATTTTGTGTTATTCCCTCCCATGCAGATGAGATCTATGACATTTACCAAAATGTTGAATACTTAGACTGAAGGCTATTATGTAGTTCACTACTATATTTATAAACAACGTTGAGTCTCTAAAAATCTAAAAATATCGCTCACTTCTCCTAATTTCCAAATGCCTTATAAGTCTATGTTCGTGAAAAAGAAACCCCAAAGCCCTCTGACTACATATACACGTGGTACTTTATTCTGTAGTATCTAACAAGGTCTTATACTTTCCTCTAGCATCTTGATCTTAATATTATAAAGGACACACCTTTTCTCCTAGAGCAAGGATATTATATTTTAAATAGTATTACCTAAATTTCAGTCAAAACATTACTGGAAGATCTAACATATTAAAAACATTGTTTGTAAAGCAGAATTGCTCTGGTAGATGTAGATGTGCGGGCCTGGGGCTGGTCCTGCAGAGGACGCCCTTCACCCATCCTGAGGCATATCTACTGACCCTAAAGACTCCATGAAGCACGGATTGAAAACCAAAGCGGTAGACGCTTGCTCACAATGGGAAGCCTACAACATGCAAAGGGAGTGGGGACTTATACATCTTTCACAAAATTGCCAGACCTGGAGTGACAGAGTTGGTCCTAAGAGTCAAAATGTGGAAAAGACCAAACAGGAGGCCTCAGCCTTGGGCAGAAGCCTGCATATGGTCCAATGCAGGGAAAGAGCTGAAGGAGACTGAGACACTTCCACGAGTACACAGAAATGGTGTGAAGATGACCAAGCGGGGTAAAACATAAAATGCAAACGGTCACTGTGAAGGAGACACAGGTGGGCACAAAACTGCAGCTGAGCTGACAAGAGCATCACTGGGCAAGGAGACAAGAGCATCACTGGGTGAGCAGGAAGGTTACCTGAGCTGATGGAGGGGTGGGGCATTGTATGAGGAGAGAGGACAGGGTCAACACATACACAGTTTGCTGCTTTATTTATTTCCTCTAGCTTTTACAGCTCAGACATTGTCTTGCTTTCCCTGGCTGTTTCATTGACCTGTGGAAGTACATCTTGAAAATTCTTTAAGTTTTAAAGTAAAATATCACTCTGTAGTCAAAGTTAAAATGAAAAATCTTAATGGATGTGTCACATTTGAGACTGACATACTTTATCTCAGTAAGCTCAGCTAGACTAATTTATTCTCAGTGTTGGGCAGACTTCTGTTTCTTCAGTCACACGTCAGAACAAGGAGTTGGCTCACTCCAGGGTACGTGCTCATCCTTTTCCTCACTGTCTTAATTGTTACTTCTATTTCTAGTTCTTTTATTTGAAGTAGAAATCTTGAGTTGAACTCTCATAAACTGCATGCTAAAATATGTAAACTTGTACTCTAAAACTATAAATGAGTTGGTTTCTCAAAATTGAAAAATATCTAAGCTAAGGATGACCCATCATTGGGGTCAACCATCTCTCTACCTGTTGGTAACCATGATGATAGAATCATTTAACTGAATTCATCTGTGTAAGTTTAGGACATCATTAAGGTTTCAAAGTGGAACCATGGTCCTTGAAGTGAGCAGATTGTGAAAAATGTTGAAAGCCTTAGAGTAGTTGTCTCACTCAAGGGTGGCATCCAAGGAAAAAGAAATGCAGTTACCGAGGGTAAGAGCCAGGTCAGAAGGGAGTGATCTGGGACCCTGAGAGCCTGGAGGCATGTATTCATGAGGAGTGAGGTACGTGTGAAAGGGTCTAATTCAGGCCATGAAAGGGCAGGGGATGGAGGTAGACCAAAGATTGACACAAAACAGGTTGAGTTCAAAAGGTTGAGGCTATTTGGGGCCCAGAGTTTGCTGTTGATGGTCTAACGTGTGACTGACTTGTTGTAAAGGATGCACAGCAGACCATAACTCAGGTAAGTCAGACCCAGTGTTCATGGCCTGGGTGTCCTGGTGGGAATGCGTTGCTGACCCAGAGTATGACTTGGGCACAAGAGCAAGCCTGAAAGTATCTCTACCCAGCACTGACGGGTCAAGGCAGAGGGTTGAAAGTAATTTCTTGTCTGATACAAGGACTGAGTGTCAATGTTAGGTTCACAGCACTGCTGCAGAATGGAGTCCACAGAATGAGAGTCGAATTGCTGGTGCACAGTTCATCTTAAGAAGACTTTGACTACACACACGTTGATATTCTCAGGAGAAAGTAGCTTTGGAAGACAATGTAAGTCCCTAGAAGTGTGTGTGTGTATATGTGTGTGTGTGTGTGTGTGTGTGTGTGTGTGTGTGTGTGTTACAAAGTAGGTGGAAAATTTGAAGCTACACAAACTTGATGTCTATGGACCAATTAGGGAACTTTCAGGAAAATGTGACTGGGAAGAAGTAACACAAGTGCCAGACAGGGTATATTAGTAAGTTCCTAGAACTCAAATTTTCTTGCATTACTACAGTTAAAAGGAAAAAATAAGGGGAACAAATGGCAATTTACACATATTTATTTTTCAGTTAAAAACATTAAAAAGAAAAAAGGTATTTTAAACCAGACAAATAGAAAACCACATAGTGTCAGCATAAAGGACAGAATATTTAGACATTTACATTATCCATATTTAGCTTCAAAGGCTTAAAAATATCTTCACTGACATATAGCTGTAAGTATATATATATATATATTTGTATTTATCTATTAAACATAATAGACAAATATAAATATATTTTATATTTATTTATCTATTAAATATAAAGACATTTAATTTTAATTTTGTGAGACTATTTTCAAGTCCTACTTTTTCTGAATTTGAATGATTTGGTTGTAGCTTAACGACATTTGTCAAATCTTATGGAATATTCATCTCTGGGATGTAGGTGTCTCCTGGAACCCAGGTGCAGGAATGCAGCCAAATTCATGAAACAAGCACCAGAGATCACAAATCTCCAGGATCTCCCTCCATCTCTGACACTTCCACCTGTGAATGTTCCACACCCTTCTCTTTCTGCAAACCAGCCTTTTCCACTGCTCCCCCAAGGCAGAAGAGGGTGGTACCCTACGCCTATGATGTGTCCTGTCTCCTCCATGTGATGGAGAAGCTCAGGCTTAGACAGGACCCCCTTGGTATGGATTCCAGGCTCCCAGGGAAGGGGCTCTGATCAGCTTAATTCAAATGAGGCTTCACACCTGGCTCCAAGAGATCGTGGTAGAACTATGTGCCCTGGGAACAACCCAATTGCCCTATAATAATTTGTTGGTGACCTGGGAGAAGTGGGTAAGTAAGAAAGTGTCTAGAGAAGGAAAACCATGAGTTGGACCTACACTGACAAAGGTATGTACTCCAAGGGGATAGGGAGGATTTTTGAGCAGTATCACAGAGACTGGTCTTATCCACTGCCCTTCTTACCTAAATAGAGACCTGTCCATAATTCTGAGAAGAAGAGGGTTAAGAATAATAAAGTCATTTTTATGCAAAGTATAAAATGTATACAGGCAGGGCAAACACACAGCAGCATTCTTGGAATGTGACTGTGACCAGGGCAGACCAAAGGAATGTGGTTGTGTGTGCGTGTGTGGGTGTGAGGCATCAGCAAGTATGCTGATCCTTGGCTGAGTGACTACATTGTAGCAGCTGTACAGTCCTTCAGTACCATGCCCTTCAGAAGGAAGTAGCTTCATGGGTGGCATCAATAAACCAGCGAATGTGACTGTTTAACAGGAAGGAAAGAAAAGTGTCAGATGCCATATGACAGTTGAGGGGACATGCTCAGCAAAACATGAAACTAACTCTTAGGTTCTTTAAAATGACCTGGGAGTCGAGTTGGGATGTGGAGGTCCTGGCTGTTTTCAGTAGCAGCATCCAGTGAGGTGCAGATCCCTGGCACAGGTAACTTCAGATGAAGCTCAAAACCATCTTTCTCGTCTCTCTCTGTTCAGCATGGAGTTGAGGGACTGGCCACCATGGCACATCCTAGTCCTCTGGTCCTTCTTAATAAGTGTTGACTTAAAAAAATGGCACAACGTGAGAGCTGCGAGTTAAGTTTTATTTGGGGCAAAATGAGGACTGCAGCCCGGGAGACAGCATCCCAGATAGCTCTGAGAAACTGCTCCAAAGAGGCAGGGGGGAAGGTCAGTATATATGTGATTTTGCTGAAGGGGGAGTACATGCAATTAAGCATATATATATATATATATATATATATATATATATATAT
>NW_020837991.1:5342236-5369610 GCF_003676395.1 Aethalodelphis obliquidens | reverse complement strand
TTTTTTTTTTTTTTTTTTTTTTTTTTGCGGTCTGCGGGCTTCTCACTGTTGTGGCCTCTCCTGTTGCGGAGCACAGGCTCCGGACGCGCAGGCTCAGCGGCCATGGCTCACGGGCCCAGCCATTCCGCGACATGTGGGATCTTCCTGGACCGGGGCACGAACCCGCGTCCCCTGCATCGTCAGGTGGACTCTCAACCACTGCGCCACCAGGGAAGCCCCAAGCACATATTTTTTACGGAATGTTTCTGCTAGTCTCGTGCAGGTTACTGCTAGTCACGAGGAGCAGTTGTCACCACGAAGGATTTTAGTGTTTTTCTAGTTATGAGGAGATACAAGAATTGGGCTCATAAAATTGGCTCCTGAAAATATCTAACTATTTGAAGACGTGTTCTGCCAGTTTTTCCCAGAGCACAGAGTGCCTCATTCCTTCTCTCCATCTGAACTCCTTTCAGGGGTGCTGAAAGTCAGCAGCTGCAGCAGCACTTGATTTAATCCTTGTAGAGGTAGATGGCAAGTGCCAGTGGAAAATGCCAATTTGCAGTTGACATAAGCAGCCATCCTTGGAGTCCTTAGCCTTTTGAATCTATTAATCTGCTACGGTTATTTGCTTCCTTCCAAAGCTGAAAAGGGGTAATTGTTTTTTTTTCCTTCTCAGGGACAACAATGACACACTTCCCAGTATGAACCCAGGAGGCCTCATGGTAGGTTTGGAGTTTGGGCACAGGATTGTAATCTTGACTTGCAGTAAACACCTGAGGTTCTGAGCCTCCTCTCACATACCTTGATTACACAATACTGAGACAGAAGGTTCTAGTCCAGACCCATTTAGGAGAAATAAGTTATTCCTCTGATCTTTGAATTCTCCAACTGCAGAGCAAAAGTGCTTTCCTTTTCTATATCCTCTCCAGGAAATACTTTTCAAAATCAAAGGAGACGTCAGAAATGTGAAAGGAATTGTGCTGTTGTACTTAGTAACTAACCAGTTGAGTGTGTTCAGAGAATCAGATTTCCCAAAGCCTCTGCAAACGTTAAATCACTTACCAGGTTTTCATAGAGACAAGGATCCTAAACCAAAGCCCACTATTTTTAAACAAGACTGATGAAGCTAAGATAAATAAGGAAGAGGGAGAGGAGAGAGGCCAAGATGAGAATTCAGGGCGCACCCTGCTCTCTATGGCTTCACTTCTGCTGATGAAACAGAAAGTGTTGGGGATCTATAGGATGGAAAGGAGGGGTTATCAGGTCCCCATTTGATTTAAGGAAAAGGAAAATCACCTAGACTAAGAGGTTAGCAGATTAATAGCTTAAATGGATAGAAGGTAGAATTTTTGAAAGGTAACCTTCAATCAGAAAAATACGAAACTAATAGGTTGAAGCATTTTACCCTAAGAAGTAAAGTTGCTAAAAATTCTCTCAGGTATTGAAAAGACTAGAGTCTTCAGTGAGGAATACATGCTTAGTTTGTACCTTGGTAAGACCAAGAGCAAAATGAATGAGGAAACTGGTGCTGTTTTAGTTGTGCTCTTGTTCTTTATTTAATGACTCCTGAGAATCAGTAAGTGACTGAATATATACACAGCTAATTTCAAAGTTGTATTTTGGATAAAGTGCTTATCTAATTAATAATATGTAGGCGCCTTTATCCTTCAACTTTATAGAGACCCAAAGTGGTCTTCTACCACTGATCATGATTTAGTAGCAACTGAGAGTAAATACTCTTACCTTTCAGCATACCTATCTGGACACAGACACCCAATTTTAAAATATTTTAGAAATGTGAAGTAAAGTACCAACATAAGCAATAAGGATTTTGGTAATTAAGAAAGAAATGGATTTATAGAAATATAATGGTTAACTCTACAATGAGCTATAAAAATAATGATAATAATAATTTTCAATGACATTTTAGGGACATGAACTTGGTACCAACATATGTCATCATATTCAATCCCTTCTAAAAACCTATGAGGTCTTCTGCCCATTTTTTGATTGGGTTGTTTGTTTTTTTAATATTGAGTTGCATGAGCTCTTTGTATACTTTGGAAAGTAATCCCTTGTCAGAAAGACAAATATATGATAGCACTTATATGTGGAATCTAATAAAAAATGATACAAATGAACTTATTTACAAAACAGAAACAGACTCACAGATCTAGAATTCAAACTTATGGTTCCAAAGGGGACATGTGGGAGGAGGGATAAACTAGGAGATTGGAATTAACATATACACATTACTGTATATAAAACAGATAATCGACAAGGACCTACTGTATAGCACAGGGAACTCTACTCAATGTTCTATAATGACCTATATGAGAAAAGAATCTGAAAAAGAATGGATATATACATGTATAAAAATAACTGATTCACTTTGCTGTACACCTGAAACTAACATAACACTGTAAATCACCTATACTCCAATAAATTAAAATAAATAAATAAATAAACCTATAAGGTAGATAGTTAATTGTTTCTTTGCCCCCCTACAAAAAAAAAAATGAGATGTTAAGAATTTAGCCCAAGGAAACATTACTAGAAAATCATGGTGGGGCTGCATCTCACACTTGGGTCAATCTGACCCCACACTGCCCATGGTTTCACTCACCTCTTAGCATGGGCCAAACACACAGGAGTTCTTGCACATCATGCCCAGGCATGGACCCAGTGCTATTTAGGTCTCACTTTGAATCTACTGACTTTCCACTGCCAGTCCACATGTTTGCCATCAACAGTTGCTATCTGTGACTTTCTTGTGACCCTGGAAATCCCCTTGCTGAGGCTAAGTGACCGACAGCAAAGTGGAAAGTTTGGTGACAGGATGGCTGCAATTTCTTTCAATTTGTTTTGTTTGTCATTCTGGTCCTTTGTACATGCCACACTACACTAAACTTCATAGAAAATAGGGAGATGCACTCATTTGCATAACTTTAGCATGCATCAGTGTATTTCAAAGTAGTAAACTGAAGCGTGACTTGTGATAAATAGGAATGAAAGAAAACACCATATGTGAAATTTCTTTGCAAATTGTGAATGCAGACCAAGTAGATTTGAAAGCCCCATCTTGAACCTTGCCAGCAATGAGTTAGCAATAGAAGTTAGCATTTTTGAAAACCATCAGGGAGGAAATATTTGGCTGGTATAAAGCACACCTCCCATGAGTCAAAGGTTATATTATTATATTCATTTAATCATGCATTCATTTTTCAGATACATTTGGGCAGATATTGGGCTTGTATTTAAGATCGAACAATACATAAAACAAATATTTGACTTGAAAATATCACAGCAGAGTAAAAGTGACAGACACATATACAAACAATAACAATGCTGCTGCAGAAGCATTATTACAGAGGTAAGTCTAAGTACCAGGGCATCTAACAAGGAGTGGCAATGTTGAAGGAGACGGATTCTCCCCTCCTCATGAATTACTCTGCTATCACCCCTCTGTGGAAATCAAACCATTACATAAAGATTCTAAAGTTATTTTTTTTTAATTCTGAGCCTTATTGCAAATATTAATGTGCTGCCTTGCCTTCCTGCTGAGTTGAATAAGAATGATGGCAAATGATAAGAGAATCACTGATATTCCCTAGCTGGTAAGTGTTTTCCTGTATGTTTAGTTTTTTAGCCCATATGCTACATTTATCTGCACCTTCTTCCCCTTAACTGTTTGGATGATTTACTTCTATTAGGGAATCTAGGGGGAAAGTGAGCCATAAACTGAGCATTTCTTAAACTACGGCCCCAAGCTGAGACTCTGTGGGGATGCTGTGTCTATATTCATAATGGATTTCAGAGGGGATTACAGAACTGAGAAGCTTAGGAGACATACACTTACCATAAGCCTACAGCTGGCTGCACATTTAGGGAAGGAGGAGATGGAACAAGTGAGCTTCAGGGCGGGAGCCTCACTGGAGGTGTAGGGCATACTGAGTCCGGGCTTATAACCACATCTACCTGCCTTAAAATCCTGGTGCTGGGCTTCCCTGGTGGCGCAGTGGTTGAGAGTCCGCCTGCTGATGCAGGGGACACGGGTTCGTGCCCCAGTGCAGGAAGATCCCACATGCCATGGAGCGGCTGGGCCCGTGAGCCATGGCCACTGAGCCTGCGCGTCCGGAGCCTGTGCTCCACAACTGGAGAGGCCACAACAGTGAGAGGCCCGCGTACTGCAAAAAAAAAAAAAAAAAACAACAATCCTGGTGCTTCCAGTTGAATAATAATAACACTAACAGTAATAATAATAGCTGTAACAGTAATTAAAATAACAGTAATAATAACACAATGACAACAATAGTAATAACAATAAATAATAGTAACAACAGTAATGACAATAACAGTAATAATAATAACCAAGGCATATACATGAATAAATTCAGGTAAAGCCCTTAGAACAGTGCCTGGCACACTGTTGTATAAAAATTTGCTATTATTATTATTACCACTACCACTATTGTCATTATTAATAATACAGAATGAAGAAAAAAAGTAAATATATATTTATATTTTTATAGGTATGTGTGTGTGTGTTTAAGCCAAGTCCTCCTACTACCTCTTTTTTCTGAAACTGTTCCCTCCTTTATTCTTGTATAGGTGCATCCTTCTCTTAGCTGTTGGGACATATATCTTCATTTTAAAACATACTTGCTGACAATGGTGGCTAGAGAAGAAAAAAATGGAAGGGTAGTAATTCTCTCATGGGATGAGATGAGATTGAGTCAGGACCTTTCATTATGATCACTAGAGATGGGAAGGAAAGAGACTCAGCATTGAGAGTGTTCAAGTACAGCATTGAGAGTGTTCAAGTACAGATTCTCCCTCCAATCAATCCCTCATCCATGGGAAGCTCTCCTTCCAACTGTCCCGTAGTTGTCTTTTGACCAAGTTGGGAGAAATAGGACATTTTCAGCATTTCTTTTGGGCCATGATATGAGTTGACACACTACCAAATTATATACCTTAGTATCAAGCGCAGTTTCTGCAGGCAGGAGATGCTTAGAAACTTGTTGTGGCTGAATGATGACTCCATGTCTCCATAACCAAAGTGTTTCTCCATCTTTGAAGCTTGGTAAAGAAGAGTCACAGAGAGCAAGCCTAGAGTTCTCATCCAGGGCTATCATGTCAAGGGAAGCCCTGACTCAAGAACATGGCTGGTTTGGACCACAAAGCAGGTATCAGGCTGGATATTACTGTAGACTGGATGTGGCAGGAGTTCACCATCTGACGTCAACAGATTCCTCTCATCCTTAGCCTGCCTGCTCTATTCAGAGTCCATGCCTTTAAAACAGCTTCCTGGGATTTTCCTGGTGGTCCAGTGGTTAACAATTCACCTTCCAATACAGGGGGACATGGGTTTGATCCCTGGTTGGGGAACTAAGATCCCACATGCCACAGGGCAACCAAGCCCCTGCACTACAACTAGAGAAGCCTGCATGCCTCAATGAAGAAGAACCTGAGTTCCACAGTGAAGACCCAGTGCAGCCAAAAAAACCCCAACTTTCTAACAATTTGACCACTTGTGTAACTCACCTGTAGGGTTGGGTAACAGAGTCCAAACTCCTACATTTTCTGAGATATAATGTTATATTGGTAATGCATGCACCCATATTCAGTTTCATGTATCGCATTATTGTGAGCTGAGTTAGTTCTTGTGAGTGAGGTTGGTGTGAATCAGCCTCTTTATGTCTAGTTTCCTCTGGGACACTGAAAAGATAAATAAAACAAAAAATTAAAAAATGAAGTGACCAAATTTGTGAGGCTGACAGCCAGACTCTCAATTTTAGGGATTATCCTGCAATGTCTTTGTCTTACTCTGGTCTTATCTTCAAAACACAGACTAGTCAGGTGTTAAGTCCTCAGGTGTATGGGGGCAGGGAGAATTAGAGCAGGAAATGGTGCATGTCTGCTTCCTTGAATGAGTGAGAGTTCTCTGCTTGTTGGTTGACACTAGTTCACTGGCTAATACTAGATAGCAAGCAGCCAAACTGGCCACCTCATAGGGAGCAGGTAAAGTTCATTGGAGGGTATAGCTGAGACCCATTCCACTGCACCACCGGTCTCTATGGCACACAGTCTAGTCCTGGGCTCACCTCCTCTACCACTTTCTAAGCCTCCACCCACTGTGGGGTTCTATCATGGACGCTTTTTTTTCCAGGTCTTCTTAAGCTGGAAACTAACTTCCCTTTTTGGGCTACATGTTCAACAAGCTTCTGCAGTGCCCACACAACTCCTGGAGAGCTCAGCTGGCAAAGGGAAGGGCTACATCCTACTCTCCTTCCTAGCCTTGGCATCTCTCCGCAATTCTATATGCTTTGCCCAGATAGCACAGATGAGCAGGTCTATTGCTCCAGAGATGTCCATCCAAAAACTTGATGGGTAATTCTTGTGGTCTTTTATTCTTTGGTTTGGAGATGGAGAGATGCACTTTCTGAGCCAAGAATGCATTGGTGCTTCTGTTTTCCTGTTCCACAGGAGCTGTCTCTAAATGTGTGTATCTTTTTTTTTTTTTTTTTTTTTTTTTTTTTTTCGGGCCTCTCACTGCTGTGGCCTCTCCCGTTGCGGAGCACAGGCTCCGGACGCGCAGGCTCAGCGGCCATGGCTCACGGGCCCAGCCGCTCCGCGGCACGTGGGATCTTCCCGGATCGGGGCACGAACCTGTGTCCCCTGCATCGGCAGGCGGACTCTCAACCACTGCGCCACCAGGGAAGCCCCTAAATGTGTGTATCTTAATAAACTTAGAATGTGGAATCCTCTGAGATTTTTATCCTCAGATTTAGTTCTTGGCTACAGTTCTGAGACAAGAAAAATCTCTCTTGAGTCCTGTTACTTTTATAGTAAATACTTTTAACCCTCTCTTGGAGCCTTAACCCCTTTGCCATTTCTGACACTAACTTTCAGGAGGTGTGTGACCCCAGATAGGCCCAGGACACAAATGATATACTTAGTGTAAGGATATGGGCTATACTGAAAAATATTTATGAAGCACTGGAATTTATTTTTGTTATTGGCTAAAAGAGATCAATATAGCCTATTATAGCCATTCATTTGTTCCACATAATATTTTTTTAATTTTTATTTTATATTGAAGTATAGTTGATTTACAATATTGTGTTAGTTTCAGGTGTACAGCAAAGTGATTCAGATATATATATATATATATACATATATATACACATATATACAGATATATATATATATATTATATATATACCACATATATCTATTCTTTTTCAGATTCTTTTCCCATATAATTTATTACAGAGTATTGAGTATATTTCCCTGTGACATACAGTTGGTTCTTGATGCTTATTTTATATACGGTAGTGTGTATATGTTAAGTCCAACCTTCTAATTTATCCCTCCCCTCCACATAAATTTACTGAAGGTCTGCCATTCACCAGACACCAGTGCTGAAAAGATGCAAGAAGTTACTACCATCATTTGGGAGAAAGATAATTTGAGTATCAAGAGACCACAGAGGAGAAGGTGATCTACTAACCCTGGAGGGTAGGAACAGGAAGAAAACTTCTTTCCCAGAAGCTGCAAACATCACGTTTAATCTTCAAAGAAAGGGAAGAGAGGAGTTTAAAGACAAAAGCTTGGGTGACACCAACTTTTCAGAGATCTGAAAAAGAATTGAAACTCAGTTCAGAGAAAGAAAAGAATAGGAATGGTGACTATCCGGATGAGACAGCATGGTGCTGCAAGAGTCAGTAAGGAGAAAGCTTCAAGAACCAGAAGGAAGGTTAATAGCATTAAGTGCTATAGAAAAGCCAAGGAGGACGAGAAATGAGCCAGAGGGTGGTGGGTGGGTGGGGGCATTTAGGAAGCTACAGGTAGCCTTTGAGGGAGCAATTTAGTAGAAAAGGAAAAAGGATGAAGCTAAATTGCAGTGGGATAAAAATTAGTGAGTGGCCAGAGAGGAAACAAAACACTTTTTTTGTGTGTTTTGTTTGTTTGTTTTGTGTGTTTTGTTTGTTTCTTTACACATTCTTTTTTCTTATATTCTTTTCCATTATGTTTTATTATAGGATATTGAATATAGTTCTCTGTGCTATTCAGTATGGCAACTGTTATATATAGAAACAAAACATTTTTTTTTAAGTTTCTTTAAGGAGTTTGGCAGGACAAGAAGGAAAATGGTGACACTGGTGAGAACCATTTTTTTACATTAAATAATGAAGAGACTGAATGTGTTGGAAAGCAGAGGTGGAGGGGCAACTGGAGATGAAGAGATAAAGCTGGAATTGAAGGAATGAGATCCTAGAAGGAACAGGAAGGTGTGAGATTCAATGGAAGACAGTCATGCTAAGAAGCAGTAGAAGGGATAAATTGGGAGACTGGGATTGACACATTCACACTAACGTATATAAAATAGATAATCAACAAGGACCTACTCTATAGCACAGGGAACTCTACTCAATATTCTGTAATGGCCTATATGGGAAAAGAATCTTAAAAAAAAGTGGATATATGTATATGCATAACTGATTCACTTTTCTGTAAACCTGAAACTAACACAACATTGTAAATCACCTGTACTCCAATAAAAATTAAGAAAAAAAAAAAAACGGAGCAGTGATTCATACTACCAAGAGGAAACAAAACCATCTGCTTTATTCTTTGCATTGAAAATTAGAACTGACATAATTCCTCATCTTCTCAAAACACACTCTCAGTGTTATCCTGTTACTTAAGGTATTGACTTCCAGGAGGGAAATTCTCCCTTATTTTTATTCCTTTAAAATAGTTCTCAGTTAAAATGTGAGTGATTAATAAGGGCCAATAAGCCCCTAGAAGCAACGAGTCTAAAGTCAGAGGTCAAGAGAGGCAATAACACATTAGTTCACGTCCAAGTTTGCCACAACACTGCTGTTTCCTCTGGCTCAGAAGTTTACAGTTTCAGGATACGTAGAGAGAGGTAAGTGTTCACCCAAACACCAAGGGAAAGGTGGGGATAATTACATGACAACATTTTCTCTTTTCAAAAAGCTATAATTGAGCTTTCAGAAGGTTTCACTTCATAGAGTTTAGTACAAAGAAACATGAGTGAAAAATAGGTCCAAGGTGGCCTCTCCCATAGAAAAGTCTGTGGGTGGGGGGAAAAAAAAACAGGAATAGAGTGTTTCTACTGGTAATGACAAATCAGAAATATTTTTGCACTGGCCCCTCAACTCCATGATGTATTCTGCTGTTTTGAGGGCAAGAAGCATGAGATAAGACAAATGTGTAATTACTTCTTGACCCACTCTTCCTAGTTTTCCATTTTCATGAGATGCCACAATTCATTATTTGCATTGATATATACAGATGGATGGGGACGCTTCGTTGATATTCATTTATTCAGCAGTCTGTTATCTATATTTAATGGAATACCAGACTGTGGCATAATAAACTATTTAGAAAGATAGCTGCTGTGTACACAGGGGTTATTGCTTGCATAACCTGTACTTATTTTTCATTACAAAACTAAAAGAGCAAAGCATAATTCATAGAAGCAAATGAAGTTAACATTTAATGGCTTCAGAAATGATACTATGAGCTTGTATTTTATCAGGCACTGGATGGCTGTAAAATAAAGGAAAGGAGTCCCCCCAAAATTGCTAAATAAAAAGCCGTTTTTTAGGGCTTCCCTGGTGGCGCAGCGATTGAGAGTCCGCCTCCCGATGCAGGGGACACGGATTCGTGCCCCGGTCCGGGAAGATCCCACATGCCGCGGAGCGGCTGGGCCCGTGAGCCATGGCCGCTGAGCCTGCGCGTCCCGAGCCTGTGCTCCGCGACGGGAGAGACCACAACAGTGAGAGGACTGCGTACCGAAAAAAAAAAAAAAAAAAAAAGCCGTTTTTTAGTGCACTGTGAAATATGGAGACCAAAGCAAATGATGAGATTCTACTTCATCAGGTACTAACTAGTCCCGTAATGGGCCTGACTTGAGGCTATGGGAGCTGTTTGCCTCTCAGAGGCAGCCTCTACATGAGATCATGTCATGCACTCAAAGTCTGGAAGGGTCTTCCTGCTGGCTGAGAGCTTAGGACACTTCATCCTGAACACACCTGCTGAATACCCACCAGTGCCACGAAAGCCTAGGGGATCAGGTGTGGAGACTAATGTCACCAGGAGTCTGTGATGAGCAGAATGTAAGTCCCCACTGTCCCTGAAGCATCAGCTTCATCAAAGGCCAGTGTCACGGCTCACAAATGCTGCCCTGCAGTGGAGTGCAAGTCTGGCATAATCTTTTATGAGTTTGTAGCAAAATTAAAATCATAAGGACAACGTTACGAGTTTTTCAGATAGTTAAATTTATTCAATTTAAAGAACTTTAACTTTTCTGAAATTATGTTGTTCCAAGTTTGTTCTAACTAATTGTTTCTATCATGAAATAATAATGGTAATAGATGGTAGGGGTGATTGCCTTTTTCATGTGACCAAGTAAACAAAATGTTCTCAAGAAATCCAAAATTCTTGGAATCATGGATTTAGATTTCTCATTCTCAAAAGGTGATTAATTCCTGTATGCAGAAACCATTTTGGTATTCATAGAAATGACTACAAATTATACTTTCTTTAACCTATGTCCAACTTCACTTATGAGGTGCCATTATTTTGTCTTCTCTTACCAATATTTCTCCATTTATAAAAGTCTGGCTGATAGGAGAATATTTACACATATTGTGCATTTTATGACCCCTCATCTTCTCCACACACCAGCAATTTCCTTTGACATAGTATATCAATAAATTGTACCATCACACCATCTTTTGGGGGTTAGAAACAATAGCAGCAATAAGGCATTGGTTTTATTTCCATGATAGCGTTTCTTTCTTTTCTTGTGGTCCAGGAAGTAGAAGCACATGTTTGATTGTGCCATGAGTTAACAACATGCTAGGGATGTGCCCTTATCAGACATCTGCAACAATGGGAATATCCACAGCTATAGCTGAAGGCCTATATAATGCTTAAAGGTCACCAATCATGCTTAAAAACAGGATTTCAGATACCTTTACTTATTTTCAACCCATCTTTAGGTCTTTTTGTTTGTTCTTATATATAATTCCAACAGCTCATGCCACTGTTTGAGTATAGGGATAAATAATATATATTAGTTTTGAAGGGAAAGGGAAAGATGCTACAAGTCGTACCATGTCTTTTACAAAGAAGACCACAGTAAAACCCAATATAAAGATGGCTGAATGCAAAAACACAGATAACAGAGTCTGGTTTATAGAACAAAGCCTGCAAATTAAACACAAGGATCACAGAGGAGGAATTAGTAGATGGCCAAACTGTGTTGAAGTACCTTGGTCTCAACTTAGCTGTGCTGTCTAAAATGCAAGTCTTATTTTTATCCCCATGATGATTGGCTGATCATACACAACTTTCATATACTGTGTCAAGGTCTTGTAGGGATATAGTGATTTGTGTGGGACAAGAGTAGGATTAAGAAGCATCTAGTAAGATCTCCAAATAAGGAGTCTAGAATGTGAGATGTCTTTTTGTATGTACTCTGAACATTGAGCAGCCCAAGTCATACCCCTTTGAACATGCCAGGTCACCCTGTAAATAACATTAATGAGATTTTGTCTCGAATGGAGTAATAATGATTATCATTATCATCATCATCAACATCATCACCATCACCACCACCAGTGTCATCATGGTTAGAATTAATTTGTTGAGTTTGCATTATGTAACAGGGACCTTGTTATGTGCCTTACAACTGTTATTTCATTTAATCTTCACAAAACCTTATAAGCTATTTGCTATTATTTTTTCCACATTTTACAGAGAGAGAAACCAAGACGAAGAAAGTTTGCATGATGTGCCCAAGGACACAGGGAGAGTAATAGAGCTGGGATTAGAATCCAGATTTGCTTGACCCTAAAGTCCATCTTATTGTTTTGTATCTTATTTCCTTGGTCATTGAAGTTTCCTTCAATTTGGGGAAAGAGCCCTGGTATAAATGGTCATGGTCAAACTTAATTCTCTTTTTCTTCTGTTGGAATACATAACAATAGGTGAGTATACATCATATAAATAACCCTAAATATGCTTACTCTACTCCCGTTCCCCTTCTCAAAGGGCCAGTATTCTCAGAGGAATACCCTGCTTTGGTTCTCCTTCTATATTCCTTAACTCTTCCATGAGAAGAGGCTTTAATTAGATTCAGTTCCTTGTAGTTTCTGCAGGACAAGCATCTTTTGATAGACTGCAGTATCAATAATACTTTAAGGAACGCAGTAAGTATTTGTTGTTTACCTTATAAATTCTGGGGCTGAAAGGAACCTTAGATCCATTTTATTGTAGCAAATAGAATCTCAGAGAGGCTAAATAACTTGCCATGGTTTGTAAACTGGATGGTAGGAGAATACAGACTTGGTGCCAGTCTCTCCAATATGTACCATCTTCTGCTTATGGTAATATTACCGGCAAAGGGTAAGATATTGTTCACTAGAAGTCTTCAATATGGGCTATCTGTAGAAAGAAGGTAACTTCTTTTCGTTATATTTGGCACCACAAGTAAACTAAGTCCTTGCCACGGCATGCATGAGGAGGGCAAAAAACAGAACAACCCCCTTTCCAAAATAAACACAAAACTTAAACAAACACGCAAACAAAAACCTTCCTGGATGTCAGACTTGTCCATACAAGATTCCTGGACTTTACCCCTTTACATTGGTTTTCAGGGTTAATGCTTCCTCTCATTTCTGATTTGCACTAGAATTTGTATAGTCTCTCTACACAGCAAGCTCAAATCTTTATAGCTCTGACCCCCTTTCTGTAACCCTGTTGGTTTCAATAGGTTCAATGAGGTTTCACTTGAGCAATTTCTGTTTCTAAAAATGGAGAGAAGTAGAATGGATAACACGTTCTCCATCCACTCTGTTAGCGAATTAGTGATCAAATGTCACCCACAAACAGGATGGTTAATGATTTTCTTTGTGCTGAAACAGAAGTTGATCACTGGAAAATGGAAACAATGTTCTTTTTACTCCCTGCTCTGGATTTGATAGGGGGTTGACTGAGGACTCTATTTAAAATTCAGCAACACAATTATCACAAACTCTGGGCAAAGCAAATCTTCAAGCCTAGACAATGAGAAATTCAGAAAGTAATGACTAAATCAATAGTATCTATAACCTGGGATGGAGGGAATGTCTTATCTGCAGTATTGATAGTTATTTGTAATACACAGAGACTTACTTAATGTTCAAATATAGATGAGAACACAGGCACTCATCAACTGGATTGGTTTAGAAATATAACAGAATGAAGGACAGAGAAAACATACTTAATTCTTTACTTGGATGAAGACAATTCACAGAACTTTCAATCCTATAATTAGAGACAAGACTGGGAAAATTAGTATAAATAGAAGATGGGTAACAGTAGCCAAGCCCTCCTGGGTTGAACTACTGAAAGTGAATTCTTTTTGTCAGAAATCAGCATAAGAACCTGGCAGGGGTGACTAGGGTTGCAGGTGGGGACATCTGTCTCTAAGTGTGAGCAGCTGAGAGGGTGCAGGCAGGAAGAGGAAAGAAATACAGCTGGTGAACAGGCTGGATGCTTATAAATTCATCTCTTGGGAGCAGGGAAAGAAAACGAACCACTTGCCAAATTTTGCCATGTAAGTTTGGTTAATTAGCACTTATTGAATTATGGTCTGGAGGTCTAGCCTATGTTTTTTGAAAAAGAAATTAGGAAGATATGAAATAAGTATCTCTAATGAATAAAGGATACCAAACATTTATTGCTATCATGGAGAAATCATCTATTTCAAACCTCTCTAGGGAGTGAAGACAGGATGAGTGTTTTGTGCCCCCACCTCTTCAATCTAGTATTATAGCTCTCTGGACCAGAGGATGACTAATTAAGAACCTCTGGGATAGAACAAATAAATGCAAATATGAAGGGAGAAATAGATCTCTGGGCAGCCAGGGTGCCCTCCACCCAGTGGTGTTGTATGTAGGAGGGCATCTCCATCTGAGCAGACTACCTTTGTGTACACTCTGCTTTTATAGCAGGTGGGGTGCCTTTGGCCTATTTATCTGTGGGGAGAAGGGCAATTTCCCACTCAGCAGCAACTATTTAAATGGAAAACACACAATGTCGAAAGACAGAGTAAAAAGAAGAGCAGTGGAGAAAAGGGAACCCTCCTACACTGTTGGTGGGAATGTAAACTGGTACATCCACTATGGAGAACAGTATGGAGGTTCCTATGACCTGAAAATCCCACTCTAGGCATATATCTGGAGAAAACCAGAATTCGAAAAGATACATGCACCCCGATGTTCATTGCAGCCCTGTTTACAATAGCCGGGACATGGAAGCAACCTACATATCCATCGACAGATGAATGGATAAAGAAGATGTGGTATATATATACAATGGAATATTATTCAGCCATAAAAAATAACAAAATAATTCAATTTACAGCAACATGGATGGACTAGAAATTGTCATACTGAGTGAAATAAGTCAGACACAGAAAGACAAATATATGATATTGCTTATATGTGGAATCTCAAAAAAGGGTACAAATGAACTTAGTTACAAAACAGAAGTAGAGTCACAGATGTAGAAAACAAACTTATGGTTACCAAGGGATTGGGGGTGAGGGATAAACTGGGAGATTGGGGCTGACATATACATACAACTATATATAAAATAGATAACTAATAAGAACCTGCTGTATAGCACAGGGATTCAATACTCTGTAATGGCCTACATGGGAAAAGAATCTAAACAAACAAACAAAAAAAGAGTGGATATATGTATAGGTATAACCAATTCACTTTGCTGTACACCTAAAACTAACACAACATTGTAAATCAATTCTACTCCAATAAAAATAAAAAATTAAAAAAAAGAGAGAGATAGAAGAACAATGACAGGCAGAATTTTAGCCATGAAAGCAGGAATGCCTTATGAGACAAGGGATTCTGAGGACTCAGTTTCTGAGGTAGTTGTTGATAATTAACGAGATGAGAGACACGATGGGTTTAGTCTGGCTGAAACCTAGGAAGAAGGTGGTCATCCCTGAAATGCTGTGGTCCTAATTCAGTGTTACGGTCTCTCTGCAGCAAGCATGGAAGGCTGCCTGATATACATGTGTGTGGGGTGGGGCAGGGGATGTCTTAGTTCTTGGGGAAGAAGGCATCAGTGGGCCTGCAGATGCTTGTTTAAGGGATTAAGGACTGACAATGACTTCCTAGTAAGATAGGATTGGGACTAAAAATGTGAACCCCAAAGTTTACCTTGAGTTTTTTAAACATATCAATACATATATCTATGTTAATAATTGGTAATGCTGTCTATACACTTGACCACAGTATGATCTCATTTTTTTCCCCAAATTGTTTTTCTTACTTTTTAAAGTAAGAATCCATGTCAGGGTAAACTTCCGGTAAAAAAGTGTAGACTACAGCACACTGAATCAGCTCATGATTCATAGCTTTGGGGATTGATCACAAGTAAAATGGTGTCATGGCTGCTGGAAGCAGACAGTGATGGCTGACAATTTCACTGAAGAAAAGGGAAAGAGATGTAAAGCAGAGGCGAGAACTTCAAAGGCATAACTTCCTGGGGTCATTTAGTGAAGGGATAAATAACCATGTAACTCAATGTGGGCTCTTTTCCTTATAGGATAGTTCAAAATCATCAGAGCCATCTAGACTAAATGAATAAATATTCAGGAGGCTTGTGTGAAGAAGGCAGAGGGTACTTTAAGAATAAAATGGCACATCTTTTCTAGCTGCTGAGGCTGAATACTTGTCATCCTGTGTCCACTCTGTTTCTTGCCGAGCCTTGATCGAATCCATCTGCAAATCCTGTAAGTTCTGCCTTTAAAACATGTTCAGAATACTCTCATCCTTCTACATCTTCTCTTATCACCCAGAGGAAAGTAACAATTCCCCACTCCTCAATATTCTCTGTTGGCCTTGCCCTGGTTATCCCCTTCCCAGAACACACAATGCACTTGTCAGTTGTCTGGGAAGTTGATTTAGGGAGAGGCCGCATCTCCAATTGTGAGTATGTAATTTATTTTGTAAGCGGCAAGCAGAGGGACCCCCATTCGATAACACCCCACTGATGAGCTGATGTTATAATTGAGGGACAGAAATGAGCTGTAGGCTCAGATTTATGAGGCATGGAAACTAGCTCTGCCTCCATTCCCAGTCACTACGTGACCTGAGGAAAATAAGGAAGCTTTGACCTTTCTTTACATCTCTGCCACAGTCATACCAATCAAGGCCAACTTCATCCCTCACCTGGACTACTGAAATGGCCTCTTACTCAGACTCTCTGCTCTTCTGATGCCTCAAGTTCGAGTGACAATGAAATGTACCACCAAAGCTATATTTTTGAAAGTGAAGGGTAACGTTACTAATTACCCCATGAGAACAATCATAAATTGGATCCATTTCTTGTAAACCAGGACCTACGGACACCCTAAGTTGAATCTATTATTCTTCTAGCAGGAAGAGTGAATTTTTTAAAAGTCTAAATAAGATCTCACCAGTCTCCTTTTTAAAGTTCTCCCATTGCAGGAAAATGGGGCATGAGAGGATGATCATGTCCCAGATCTCGGATAAGCCCCGGGGACTGGCCAAGTGAGGGTCCTTGTCTTTGGGCAGGAAAGAATTCAAGAGTGAGCCAGAGTAAAGTGGAAACAGGTTTATTGAGAGAGAGAGATACATTCCACAGGCAGAATGTGGTCTGTCTCGGAAGGCAAGAATGACTCTGAAATACCGGGTGGTTAATTTTTATGGGCTGGGTAATTTTATACGCTAATGAGTGAGAGGATTATTCCAACTATCTGGGGAATGGGCTGGGATTTCCAGGAATTGGCCTTTTATTGTCAGCCTCAGGATTGTCATGGCACCTGTGGGTGTGTCATTTAGATGCTAATGTATTACAATGAGCGTATAATGAGGCTCAAGGTCCTCTGGAAGGCGAATCTTCTGCCATCTTGGACCTAGTTGGTTTTAACCAGTTTGTGTCACATCCTCAAGGGCTGCGTCATTCTTTTAAAGGCTGTGCCCTGCCCCCTTACCTCCTATCTCACTCCCATGTTCTCCCATTCCATCAAGAATAATTTGCAAACTTCATACTGGGGCTTATGACATCCCTCCTCAGATCTCATCTCCCTTTGCTCCATGTCCTCCAGCCCCCTGGTGTTTGCTCTGATTCCTGAAAGTATCCAACTAGGTTACCTTCTGCAGTGTCTTCAGGTGCTTCTCATTCTATCTGTAAAGCCCCTTGTCTTCTCAGTTGAATTCTCAGTCTTCAAATGTGCTCACACAAAAAGTCCTCTAAGAAGCCTTTGCAGATTATTCTATCCAAAACATCCCTCCACTCTTTTACTCTTGTCCTTTTAACCTGATCAACTGCCTTCTTAGGACTCAGCCTCATCTAAATGTCTATTTCCATTTGTATTGACTTACCCTCCTTTCTAGAATACAAGCTCTTGCAAGCAGAATCTTGTTGTATCTTCAGTACTTGAATCTAGGTTTGTAACTGCTACGGGAGGAAAAATAATTGTCCCTCTACCCTTCTAAGTTCCTGGCTGGGAGCCTTGAAGGAAAAGACAGATTAACAAAAGAAAAACAGAAATGTATTAACATGCATACCTCATGTATATATTGGGGACACCCAGCAAAACATAAGTAACTTTCAGAGGTAACTTAGAATTCAGGCTTACATATCATTTTCAGCTAAAGACAAAAGAGAGAAGGGTGTGGAGGAGAAGGCTAGTTGAGTGGGGGGGGCGGGGGGTGTCGGGTGACCAGGAAAAGTAAACAAGAGTAAGGTTTGATACACAGATTTAAGATAGTGCCTTCTCTGTTGCTAAGAGTTTCTTTTGAATTAGTCATCTTTGTCTTCTTGGTACAGAGAGGTAAGCAGCCTTACAAATGGAGATTTCTATAAGTGTCAAGTTTTCTTACAAAAGGGTAATTTCTACTCTGTTTTCAGAGCTTCTCTTGTGCTTGTTGTTTTTCAAAATAATCCTTATTCCAGAGGATTTTTGGAGGGGCATTTCCCACTACCTTCAGTATATACATAGTATTTGTAAAGGCAAACCTGAGCGATATTATGGCTTCAGTTCCAGACCACTGCAATAAAGCAAGTCACATGAATTGTTTGGTTTCCCAGTGAATGTAAAACTTATATTTACACTATACTGTAATCCACTAAGTGTGCAGTAACATTATGTCTAAAAAACCCCCAAAAAACCCAAAAAACTAAAAACAAAAAAAAAAACCCAAAACAAACAAAAAGTGTGCACACCTTAACTAAAAAATACAAAACATTACAATAGTAACATAAAAAAATCAAAGATTACAGATCACCATAACAAAGATAATAATAGGGGCTTCCCTGGTGGTTCAGTGGTTGAGAATCCACCTGCCAATGCAGGGGACATGGGTTCGAGCCCTGGTCTGGGAAGATCCCACATACCGCGGAGCAACTGGGCCCATGAGCCACAACTACTGAGCCTGTGCATCTGGAGCCTGTGCTCCGCAACAAGAGAGGCCGCAATAGTGAGAGGCCCGCGCACCACGATGAAGAGTGGCCCCCGCTCGCTGCAACTAGAGAAAGCCCTCGCACAGAAACAAACCAACACAGCCAAAAATAAATAAATTTATAAAATTAAAAAAAAAGATAATAATAATGAAAATTTTGAAATATTGCAAGAATTACCAAAATGTGACACAGAGACACAAAGTGAGCAAATGGTGTTGGAAAAAGGACACTGATAGACTTGCTTGACACAGGGTTGCCACAAACCTTCAGTTTGTAAAAAACACAATACCTGGGAAGCACAATAAAGTGAAACAAAATAAAATTGTAACCAAGTAAGACCCTGTAGGGCCTCCCCAAGACAGGCCCCTCTCCCATATCCTCTGCTTTAGCTCCTCCTTATAATACCCATATCATAGAATTTGGTGCACATTACCTGAGTTGTTTTACAGTTGCTAAAACCCCCACTAAATAGAAGATATTAACTACTTGATGACCATGAGCCCACAGACCCCAGGCCTACTGGATCCTGAAGACTGGTAATGTTAACCCCTGTGATACTGCCTTGTTTCCTCACCATCAGCCAATCAGAGAATTGTTCAAGAGCTGATCACATACCTTGCTATCCCCCTCCCTCCCCTGGCCTTTAAAAATACTTTCCTTGAAATCCATCCAGGAGTTCCGGTGTTTTGAGCACAAGCTACCTGGACTCCTTGCTTGGTGCCCTGCAATAAACACTGAGCTTTCCTTCACCACAACTTGGTGTCTATAGATTGGCTTTACTGCAGGTGGGCAAGTGGTCCCAAGTTTGGTTTGGTAACAAAAAGAGATATGCTTGTACAGAGAATGAATTTTAAAAACTTGAAATTATGTTCAGTGATGTGATTATTATAACAAACAAGTAAAATGTAATGTGTTAAATTTTTTTGTAAAATAAGAAGATGCAAAATTGAGAAGCTCCTAGGTAGATATATTTATCTATAACTATATATGTATATTTTTTTAATGAGAGAAAGACTATTTTAAAGTAATAAATCTACAGTTCTATCATCCACAGGCTACACTCAGAGAATGTTATAGATTACACTATCTGGCAGGGTAGAGTGGGGGAAGAGTTAAACCTGTTTGATGAGGAAGAAAAGTTGAGATGCACCAAAGATGTATAATCAAACGTCTGATTTATGGTGAAGGCAGCCTCTATATTGTATCTATTATGAGTGATACAAATGCTGAAAACTGTATTCCTCATATCATTACACTTACATACAGCATAATTTTCCTTCCAGAAATCCTAGGCTGCATAGCCTGAAGGTATTCAATAAAACTGAGAGGGAATACTAGAAATGAATCATACCAGTTTGACATTTCCAGTTCTGCTGTGACCACCAGACCAAAATATAGTCTGCAGGCCCCTTTTTCATTAGCTTGAAACTGCCAGATTTTAAAAGTTTATTCATTGAATTAATCTCCAACCCATCTTTCACACAGTGAAGAAACAGCTCCTTGAATCAGTCTTCTTATTCCGAAACACTCTTATTTTTATTTGCAGGCATTCTGGGTAATGAATAATGATCCTTTGTGTTTAGACAATGTCATTTTCTAAAATAGCTCCTAGCATTTTCTAAATGTTAACTCATTAGATCTCATATGGTCCAGAGCCATCTATCACACAGAGGTAGGTCAAAAGCATCATATTTCCTATTTTACAGATGGAAGAGTTTTAGGAACTTCAACCCAAGGTCACCTGCAGTCAGCCACCAAACAGTAGAAGACACAGAAATATTACCCCAGAATCAGACAAATCTCACTCTGCCCTTTGACTGAGCTAAGCTGGCTGTTGGTGTCACATGAGGATAGTGATATTTGCATTCTGCTCAGAGATAAAGACCTGGGTGGGGCTGGAGCATATGAAACTAATTACACTGCTGGCCCCTTACACACTTTATCCTGGCAAAGTGTGATTAAAATGCATATCAGAGCAGATCCCCCAGTTCCACTATATCTGAGGCAATTCAATTCAGTTCTACGCTACCCTCGGCTCCAGGCACTTTGCTGAGGTTTCCTGAGATCATACTTCCATTTCTCACACTATTTCCCATCCTGGGAGGAGACAGTGCTACTAAAGGCATCTTCCAGTGTCAGGAAACTGAACTGCCATTTGTGATTCCCAGTTCCACCCTTGAAGTCCTTTCTGTATTTCTGTAAAGCAAGAGGTACAAACAGTAACACACTACGTTGAGTGCTTTGCAGTTTTCCTGGCCCTGTCTCCCTCTTTCCTCACCATTACAACTCTGGGCTTTCACCTTACAAATAAAGAGCCAGCACTTTAATTCTTGCCTCGGTCTCTGTTTCTACAGGATGCAGTCACAATGACTAGCTAGGAAGAAACATCCAGTAACAATGAAAGATGTTTCTCAGCATCTTTTCCTTAAAACAAAAGGGTACAGCAGACACTGAAAAATTCTTGGCAGAGCCCAATAGAATTTAGAAGTAGATTCCTTTTGGCTCTATGTCTTAGTTATCTATGCCTTACAGCATGCAGTTTCATTACAATACTGAAAGTATTGAGAACAGGAGGGAAAACACGGGCTGAGAGAATTTTCATGCCCCACTGTCTCAATTTTATGTCTTGTGTCTGTTATCAGGGGTGTTTCAAGTATCAGAAATAGAACAGAACTCACAATATGATAGAAGCTGTGTTAGTTATATAACTTGTGAGATATGTCACAATTATATTTATTTTGAGACAATGTCAATATCCAGAAATTTCCCCTTAAATTATACAGAACAACACAATTCCTGTCACCTGAATGGGAATATGTACTATTAGGCATACAGTGTCTTTCTTTCTTGGGGGATAAGTTCCAAGACCCCCAGTAGATGCCCCAAACCATGGATAGTACCTAACCTGATATATACTATGTTTTTCCTATACATATATATCTATGATACAGTTTAAATTATAAATTAGACACAGTAAGAGATTAACAAAATAACATAATAAAATACAATTATAAAAATATACTGTAATAAAGTTATGTGAATGTATTCTCTCTTAAAATATCTTGTACAAATTTAATGCCTTTTCCATTTTTTTATTTAATGAAAGATTTTTAAAATTCTTAGTGCTTTATAATTTTCAAATGTTTCATACACATGATTTTATATAATCCCATAATAAACCTTTTTTCCGATACTCGTACACTGCCCCTCCCTCCTGCTCTCCTCACTGGTAACCACTAGCTTATTCTCTGTATCTGTGAGTCTACTTCTTTGTTGTTCCATTCACTAGTTTGTTGTATTTTTTTAGATTCCACATATAAGTGATAGCATACAGTATTTGTCTTTCTCTGTCTGATTTATTTTACTTAGCATAAGGCCCTCCAAGTCCACCCTTGTGCTTCAAATGGCATTGTTTCATTCTTTTATATGGTTGAGTTCATTGTATACATATACCACATCTTCTTTATCCATTCATCTGTAGATGGACACCTAGGTTGCTTCATACCTTGGCAATTGTAAATAATGCTGCTATGAACATTGGGGTGCATGTATCTTTTTGAATTACTGTTTTTATTTTTTTCAAAAATATACCCAGGTGTGGAATTGCTGGTCCATCATATGGTAGTTCTAGTTTTAGGTTTTTGAGAAATCTCCATTTTGTTTTCCATAGTGGATTCACCAAATTACATTCCTACCAACAGTGTAGGAGGGTTCCCTTTTCTCTACATCCTCACCAACATTTGTTATTTGTGTTCTTTTTGATTATAGCCATTCTGACAGGTGTGAGGTGATACCCCATTATTGTTTTGATTTGCATTTCTCTGATGATTAGCGATGTTGAGCATCATTTTATGTGCCTATTGGTCATCTGTATTTCCTCTTTGGAAAAATGTCTATTCAGTTCTTCTGCTCATCTTCACTAAGCATTTATCAAGCACTATGACTGTATGTTTGTAGTCTGAGGTGTTGAAGTTGAATCCAGACTCTGTACCCTGACATCAAATTAAATCTTGAAGACAGAGTTTTGGGTGAAGGAGAAAAGAATAGCTTTGCTTTGCCAAGCAAGGGTGGCCACAGGGTACTAATGCCCTCAAAACTATGTGTCCCAAAACTGGGGAGGGCAGAGAGGAGTTGAGGAGGGTGTGATCAGCTTGTGGACTTTCTTCTGATTGGTTGGTGGTGAGGTAAATGGGAGTCAGCAACCTCAACCTTTTGGTTCCAACCGGTCTGGGATCTAGGTGCTTGTGGGCAGCACAGAGTTAACTTCTCCCACCTGGTGGGGGTTTCAGTATCTGCCAAACAGCTCAAAGATATTGTTATGTATATCTGTTGATGGGGAACCAGGACCCTGACCCAAGGCTGCACTATTGTTTCTTTCTTTTTTTTTTTTTTTTTTTTTGCGATACGCGGGCCCCTCACTGTTGTGGCCTCTCCCGTTGTGGAGCACAGGCTCTAGACATGGAGGCCCAGCGGCCATGGCTCACAGGCCCAGCCGCTCCACAGCATGTGGGATCTTCCCGGACTGGGGCATGAACCCATGTCCCTTGCATCGGCAGGCAGACTCTCAAGCACTGTGCCACCAGGGAAGCCCCTATTGTTTCTTTTGACTGTTCCTCCATTGTCTCTGCATCCCCTCTCTTCCCTAATTAACAACTGTTTGAACCTGCCCCTTGGAACTTGGGGAAGGTCATGGAGGATGAATGAAGCCTATTTTCTGTAATCAAGAAATGGGGAACACAGAAAGGCTTTTGTGCCCAGGTGCTCCACAGGGTCCTTCTCAGTATTAGTGCAACAGCAAAACCAGCAAAAAATTTCTTTTTCCTTCTTCACAATTTTATGAATAGAAGAATTGTTCTTACTGTACATATTAGCTCAGCATAAGATCTTTTATTCTTTTGTTATTAAGTCTAGAAATTCCATCTTTTTACTTCAAGGAAGCAATTTACAGCTTCTTTTTGGCTGTAAATCCGAATTGCCAGCATCACTACTCTTGTGCTTTGTGGCCATTATTAGTTAAACAAGGGTTACTTGAACACAAGCACTGCTATAAGTGACAGTCAATCTGATAATGTAGATGGTTACTAAGTGACTAACAGGCAGAGTACACTGGGCAAAAGGATGATTATGATTCACGCCTAGGGCAGGATGACACAAGATTTCATCATGCTATTCAGAAAGGTGCACAATTTAAAATGTATACACTGCTTATTTCTTAACACTTATGAATTGTTTGTTTCTGAAATTTTCAATTTAATATTTTCACACTGCAGTTGATGGAGGTTAACTGAAACTGAGGAAGGTGAAACCACAGATAAGGAGGGACTACTGTGTAGAGTGTATGCACAGACAACAAGAACAGCAGCAACAATGTAGTAACACAGTGAGAAAGGCAACCACTTCCTCTCTCATCCTAAACTCTCTTTCTGTCCTTTTCTATTTACCACAAACAAAAGAGAGATGATTTGAGGGGAAATGAGAAGACAGTTTTGCATCCTGCAAGCATCACTCTCTATTCCTTCTTTGACTTTTGCTTGAGGAGAAAATTGTATAAATAAGCCAGTCCTGACAACTGTAAGACCCTCACTAAATAAAGTCGTTCTTAAAAAGAAGCCAGGATGTGGGCAAGAAGACATAAGGGTCAATATTAATTTAACCATCATTTGTCAGTTTAATTCACTCTACTTAACAGCCTAAAAGAATGCTGTAAGATAGTTGTACAGTCCCCCTGCTGACATGTTTTTGTTTCATTTCCAATTTTCTGTCATTGTAAGCAATTTTATATCCAAACATTTACCCATGCATTTCTATATTCATGTCTCAGTATATCTGAGAAGTAAAAGTTTTAGATCTTTTAAAAAATTTAATAGAAATCACCAATTCAGTGTCAAATTAAAGTGTATAGAATGTCTGATTTTTTTCTACCCCACTGTCAATTCTTGGCTTTAAAAAAAAAAAACAGGTTTTTTTTTTTTGTTTTTTTGGCATTGTTTTCCATTTTGATGGATGAAAGGAGCAATTCTTTTAATCTGTCCTGGTTTAAATGACATTCACTCAGACGTTTTCTAAGGGGACCAAGTGGAGTTTCCTGAAGCCTGTGGTTAACCTGGAAGTGGAGAGGTGATTTGAGCAAGAACAACTTGAAAACTACTCTTAAAATCATATGTGTCTGGATGAATGGATAAAGAAGATGCGGTACATATATACAGTGGAATACAACTCAGCCATAGAAAAAGAACAAAATAATTCCATTTGCAGTAACATAGATGGAACTAGAGATTATCATACTCAGTGAAGTAAGTCAGAAAGAGAAAGACAAATATACCATATGATGTCACTGATATGTGGAAGCTAAAATATGACACAAATGAACTTATCTGGGAAAAAGAAACAGACTCATAGACATAGAAAGCAGAGGTGTGGTTGCCAAGGGAGAGGGGGTGGGGGAGAGATGGAGTGGGAGTTTGGGGTTGGCAGATGCAAGCTAGTATACATAGAATGGATAAACAACAAGGTTCTACTGTATAGCACAGGGAACAATGTTCAAACTCCTATGATAAACCATAATGGAAAAGAATATAAAAAAGAATGTGTGTGTGTGTGTGTGTGTATATATATATATATATATATATATATATATATATATATAAAATTGAATCACTTTGCTATACAGCAGAAATCAACACATTGTAAAGCAACTATACTTCAATAAAAAAATTCATATGTGTCTGGATTTCAAAATGGGCTTCCAGATATGACTTTAAATTAACCCTAAAGCTCTAAGGTTATTGAATGTTTGGAAAATTTGCTGTTCTAAATGATCACTGAAGTCTACCCTGCCTGTATTAGTCAGGGTTCAACCAAAAAAAAAGAGATTAGGAGATATATATTAAGATATATATTAAGAGATCTATATTAAGAGATCCATTGCAAGGGCCTTGCTTACACAATTGTGCGGTATGGCTACGGAAGTCCAAAATCCATAGGGTGGGACTTCAGGAAGGGTAGACTGGAACTGCTGTCTGGCATGAGCAGCAGCTGCTGGCCACAGGTGGAACTTCTTTTCTGGGAAGCCTCAACTCTGTTCTTAGAGACTCTCAGCTGGTTAAATCAGACTCTACTAGATTATTTATGATAATATCCCTTACTTAAAGTCAACTGATGATGAACTTTAATCATACGTGCAAAGTACCTACACAGTCACACCTAAATTCATGTTTGATTGAATACCTGGGGTCACATAAAACTACCCATCACTCCACCATAACTCATTTCATATCTATTTAATATGAGAAGAAGGAATGCCTTAACAATTTCAACATTTGTAATTGCTGTATCTCTAGCTAAACTGTGTCATTCTTAAGGAGAAGCTTTTTCTCTTATTGATTGGTTTTGAATGCTCATAACTGTTTTATATATAATAACCAAAATTTGGAAACAACCAAAATATGTGAATGGCTAAAAAACTTGTGGCACCTCTTACAATGGAACACTACTCAGCAATTAGAAAGAAGAAGCTGTTGTTATATTTGGATGGATCTCAAGGGCATCTGGCTGAGTGAGAAAAGCCAACCTCAAAATGTTGCATGCTATATGATCCTACCTATACAACATTTTGGAAATGACTAAATTTTAGAAATGGAGATCGAACTAATGTTTGCCAGATTTTAAGGATAGTAGAGGGGACAGAGGTGAGTGAGATGATAAAAAGTTAGAATAAGGAAGATCTTTATGGTGATGGAACACTTCTGTACCTCGTATCTTGACTGGGGTAGTGGTTACCAATTTATGCATGTGATAAAATAATATAAATGTACAAATGGGAACTCTCTCTCTCATATTTGCAACTTCTTGTGGATCTACAATTATTTCAAAATCAAAATGACCACACTACCCAAGACAATCTACAGACTTAATGCAATCCCTATCAAAATACCAATGACATTTTTCACAGAACAGGAACAAATAATTATAAATTTGCATGGAAACACAAAAGACTCCAAATAGCCAAAACAATCTTGAGGAAGAAGAAAAGAGCTGGAGGAATTATGCTCCCTGACTTCAGATTATATTACAAAGCTGCAGTAATCAAAGTAGCATGGAACTGACACAAAAACAGACACATAGATCAATGGAACAGAATAGAAAGCCTAAAAATAAACCCATGCACTTATAGTCAATTAATCTATGACAAAGGAGGCAAGAGTACACAGTGGAAGAAGCTGTCCTTTCCCCATTATATATTCTTGCTCCTCTATCAATAGATGAATGGTTAAAGAAGATGTGGTGTATATGTATAATGGAATACTACTCAGACATAAGAAAGAATAAAATTTTACCATTTGCAACAACATGGATGGGCTTGGAAGGCATTATGCTAATTGAAATAAGTCAGACAAAGTAAGATAAATATTGTATGATGTCACTTATATGTGGAATCTAAAAAATACAACAAACTAGTGAATAAAACAAAAAAGAAGGAGACTCACAGATACAGAGAACAAACCAGTGGTTGCCAGCGGGGAGAGAGAAGGGGGAGGGTCAATATAGGGGTAAGGGACTAAGAGATACAAACTATTAGGTATAAAATAAGCTACAAGGATATATTGTACAACATGGGGTATTAGCAAATATTTTATAGTAACTATAAGTCATTATAGTTACAGTTTTAAAGATGATCTAGTGTTTCTGGACATGAGTAGTGACTGGTCTAGGGCTCTGTAGTAAGCTAGCGTCTGATTGTCATGGAGTCCTGATGTCAACTGACACCCATATTGATGAAGTGACTTTTTTTCTTTTTCTTTTTTCTTTTTTTTTTTTTTTTTTTTGGTACACGGGCCTCTCCCTTTTTTGGC
>NW_020837991.1:5236680-5342136 GCF_003676395.1 Aethalodelphis obliquidens | reverse complement strand
TTTTTTTTTTTTGCGGTACACGGGCCTCTCACTGTTGTGGCCTCTCCTGTTGCGGAGCACAGGCTCCAGATGCGCAGGCTCAGCAGCCATGGCTCATGGGCCCAGCTGCTCCGCGGCATGTGGGATCTTCCCGGACCGGGGCACGAACCCGTGTCCCCTGCATCGGCAGGCGAACTCTCAACCACTGCACCACCAGGGAAGCCCAGGCGTTGGTTTTTATGGTTGCTGAAGAGACTGGATACATGGGGGGTGGGGGTGTTGATATAAGAAATGTGGAAGGTGCCTGGACTGGATGTGGGGTGGAGTGGCTGTCCAGGACGTGTTGCACGTCTGCTAGCCCTTTCTCTTTTTCTTTTCTGGAGCAGAAACTGCAGGACACCATAAGCCTAATGAATATTAACCTAGGAATTTTTGTGAATTGCTAGAAGACAAGTGTGGGCTACATGGAGAGAGGGAAATTCCTGGGGGCCACAGTCATAGAGGGGGCTCCACTTTTACAGGTTTTCCCTCCAGGAACCTCACCAAGATCTCACAGGGAGGATAGGAATGAATCCAGAGAAAGCTTCCCTACCCTCCTGATAATCCTGATAGAGAGAGGGTAAGAGCATCATATTAATTTTTATATCTTTTTTTTCCTAACATAGGACTTGGTGCATAATAAAGTTTTAGTAAATATTTGTAGAACTGAAGTATGTGGAATATTCATATTCATCCTCAATTTCAAGAGAGGACAATGTTTACCTTTTATATTTCCTACCATTGCCTAATGTGGTGATGGCATATTTAAAGCACCCAGGTTTTAGCTAATAGCTCAGCTAGAATACCCTGTATTTCCATAGATTTATCCCTACCAATAAGTATTTTTTGTCTCTTACCATTGTTTCTGTATATAGCCTGCTGACTTGAATTGCACCTTTATAGTGGAACTTCTTTCCTATAAGATGTTTATGACTGTTACAAGTTGTATCCCCTAGGGAGAGATAATATTTGATGATGTGATCAGTCTTTTACACCCTTCTTTAAAAGAGGATTGGGTAAAGGGATAGCAGGAAAGCCGCTGAGATTTACTCAGCCGCTCAGATTACTGAGAATTGGCTAAGATAAACTCTGAATTTGAAAATCTTTTAGCGTTGGATTGGGAAGTAAATAAAAGTAATCATATTTACTGAGCACTACTGAGTCTCAAGCCTTGATGTAAGGTGATTTTGAAACTTGACCCAAATGGCTTCCAGAGAGCCCTTTGCCCTCTGATTTCTATGTGTAATTGCTTCAGACTCAAGCAAATTCTTCAGCCCTGTTTTTCTAGGTTTCTGCAAAGTCCAAGGTCATGTGTCTTATCTCATCTGAAGAGTTTATTTCCTCTGTGCAATCTGGGAACCTTAATCTCACACTGTTGTGGTGCATGAAACCTGGGCTTAACTTGAGTGGAAACTTGGAGTGATGCTAGTTGGAACAATTTCAATTTACTTGCTACATTGCAAGGAACTTGCTAAACCTGGATTTAGAAGACATATTTAAATCTTGACTTTGACACTGACTATGTAATTCTCTTAGCCTCTATGGATCTCAACTTCATCATCTTTAAAATGGGATACTGACTTTTACTTTAACAACTATGCAGGGAGCTGTGTGGGTCTAGCTAAATAATACCTTATAGAATTTTAGAAATACACATGATTGGGGTTTAAGGCAGCTTTTTCCTAACTGAATTCTATCCCTTAGGTTCTCAATCAGAAAAAGTATGGTAAGTAGAAAAAATAACAGAGAGAGAAAACAAACAAAAATTCCAGATTTATTCATAGTAGAGAAGTGACCTCTTGGAAGGCTCTGAAATTGTTCTGAAGACAAAGAGATAACTAAGGGAAGATGATTATTTGCTGTGTCCTCCCCACCTCAACTCCTCATCCCCCATCTAAACTTCAGGACAAACACATACCAAAAAAATAAGAGGTATGACAGGAGCCAAGAGGAATGCTGAGCTGATCACAAGTGGATCACAAGAGAGGAGGACAGCTTCCAGCTCAGGGAAGCCAAGTCTGTGCCCATTACTCTCCTGTAATCAGGACTTGTGGGAACCACTTACCACATGAAGACAAGCTGCAGGAACACAAATAGCAGCCTGGTCCCTGACTGTAAATTCAAGGGGCAACGCACATCACAAATATGACACAGAGGGATGTTAGGAGGTTTTAGATCAGTAGGGCAGGCCTCTTCTTGTGGACTGGGACAGGTAGGAAAAAGATAAGGAAGAAACGAAAGGTCCTCCCAATACTTCTTGACATACAGCGAAGGGGTAAAACATCCCTCTTCCTATAAGTGGTGGTAAAGAAAGGGAAAAAAAAAAAAAGCAGAAGTACACATGGCCCTTCCTCTAGCTCATGAAGAGAAAGTTGTTTGCATGATTTTTCTGAGCAGGTAGAGCTTAGACCCAGATTTTGTTACTTCCTACATTGTTTTGTCTTCTTTATTTTTTTCCTTTGAATTTTTCTACAGATAGCTCTTCAAATTCATGAGCCTTGAAGAAGGGAGAGAGCCAGTTCAGGAATATCTACTTTGGGTCTATATTGATTAGATATTTTAGATGACCTACATGGGAAACTTAAGTTAACTTAAGGAAACAAAACTGACTTGATTCACATAATCGAAAGTCTCGTTTTTAGGTTTGACTTTAAGTTCATCTTGGTCTAAGGACTAAATAATGCAACCGAAGTTTCATTTCTCTGCAACTTTTGTTTATTTTAAAATATTTTAAAAATTGTTTCCAGCTTTATTGAGATGCAGTTGATAAATAACATGGTGTAAGTTTCTGCATCTTTCTGCTCTCTCTTCTGCTGTCTTGCCTTCAGCCTTAGGCTCCATGTTTTGGCTTTAGCCAACTGCAGGTTCCCATCTTCCTTCCTGCTTTATATCCTGTAGGAGGGGCAGATGAAAAAAGAGAGAATGTTTTTTCTTCATTGTATATTATTGCCTCCTTTATCAAAAATAAGGTGACCATATGTGCATGGGTTTATCTCTGTGTTTTCTATCCTCTCCCATTGATCTATATTTCTGTTTTTGTGCAAGTACCATACTGTCTTGATTACTGAAGCTTTGTACTATACTCTGAAGTCCAGGAGCCTGATTCCTCCAGCTCAGTTTTTCTTTCTCAAGAATGCTTTGGCTATTCAGGGTCTTTTGTGTTTCCATACAAATTGTGAAAATTTTTGCTCTAGTTCCATTGGTAGTTTCATAGGGATTGCATTGAATCTGTAGATTACTTTGGGTAGTATAGTCATTCTCACAATGTTGATTATTCTAATCCAAGAACGTGGTATATCTCTCCATCTGTTTGTGTTATCTTTGATTTTTTTCATCAGTGTTTTATAGTTTTTTTCAGTACAGGTCTTTTGCCTCCTTAGGTAGGCTTATTCGTAGGTATTTTATTCTTTTTGTTGCAATGGTAAATGGGAGTGTTTCCTGAATATCTCTTCCAGATTTTTCCATCATTAGTGTATAGGAATGCAAGAGATTTCTGTGCATTAATTTTGTATCCTGCAACTTTACCAAATTCATTGATTAGCTCTAGTAGTTTTCTGGTAACATCTTTAGGATTCTCTATGTGTAGTATCATGTCATCTGCAAACAGTGACAGCTTTACTTCTTCTTTTCCAATTTGGATTCCTTTCATTTATTTTTCTTCTATTATTGCTGTTGCTAAAACTCCCAAATCTCTGTTGAGTAATAGTGGTGAGAATGGACAACCTCATCTTGTTCCTGAACTTAGAGGAAATGCTTTCAGTTTTTCACCATTGAGAACAACATCTGCTGTGGGTTTGTCATATATGGCTTTTATTATGTTGAGGTTAGTTCCCTCTATGTCTACTTTCTGGAGGGGTTTTATCATAAATGATGTTGAATTTTGTCAAAAGCTTTTTCTGCATCTGTTAAGATAATCACATGTTTTTTCTCCTTCAATTAGTTGATATGGTGTATCACATCGATTGATTTGCATAAATTGAAGAATCCTTGCATTCCTGGGATAAACCCCACTTGATCATGGTGTATGAACCTTTTAATGTGCTGTTGGATTCTGTTTGCTAGTATTTTGTTTAGGATTTTTGCATCTATGTTCATCAGTGATATTGGCCTGTAGTTTTCTTTTTTTGTGACCTCTTTGCCTGGTTTTGGTATCAAGATGATGGTGGTCATGTGGAATCAGTTTGGGAGTGTTCCTCCCTCTGCTATATTTTGGAAGAGTTTGATAAGGGTAGGTGTTATCTCTTTCCTAAATGTTTGACAGAATTCCCCTGGGAAGCCATCTTGTCCTGGGCTTTTTTTTGTTGGAAGATTTTTAATCACAGTCTCAATTTCAGTGCTTCTGATTGGTCTGTTTATATTTTCTATTTCTTCCTGGTTCAGTCTCAGAAGGTTGTGCTTTTCTAAGAATTTGTCCATTTCTTCCAGGTTGTCCATTTTATTGGCATATAGTTGCTTGTAGTAATCTCTCATGATCCTTTGTATTTCTGCAGTGTCAGTTCTTACTTCTTCTTTTTCATTTCTAATTCTATTGATTTGAGTCTTCTCCCTGTTTCTCTTGATGAGTCTGGCTAGTGGTTTATCAATTTTGTTTATCTTCTCAAATAACCAGATTTTAATTTTATTGATCTTTGCTATTGTTTCCTTAATTTATTTTTCATTTATTTCTGATCTGATCTTTATGATTTCTTTCCTTCTTCTAACTTTGTTTTTTTTTTTGTTGTTGTTGTTCTTTCTCTAATTGCTTTAGGTGTAAGGCTAGATTGTTTATTTGAGATGTATCTTGTTTCTTGAGGTAGGATTGTATTGCTATAAAATTCCCTCTTAGCACTGCTTTTGCTGCATCCCATAGGTTTTGTGTTGTTGTGTTTTCATTGTCATTTGTTTCTAGGTATTTGCTGTTTTCCTCATTGATTTCTTCAGTGATCTCCTGGTTATTTAGTAGTGTACTGTTTAGCCTCCATGTGCTTGTATGTTTTACAGATTTTTTCCTCTAATCGATATCTAGTCTCATAGTGTTGTGGTCAGAAAAGATACTTGATATGATTTCAATTTTCTTAAATTAACCAAGGCTTGATGTGTGACCCAAGATATGATCTATCCTGGAGAATGTTCCATGAGCACTTGAGAAGAAAGTATATTCTGCTGTTTTTGGATGGAATGTACTATAAATATCAATTAAGTCCATCTTGTTTAATGTATCATTTAAAGCTTGTGTTTCCTTATTTATTTTCATTTGGATGATCTGTCCATTGGTAAAAGTGTGGTGTTAAATTCCCCTACTATGATTGTGTTACTGTTGATTTCCCCTTTTATGGCTGTTAACATTTGTTTTATATACTGAGATGCTCCTGTGTTGGGTGCAGAAATATTTACAATTGTTATATCTTCTTCTTGGATTGATCCCTTGATCATTATATGGTGTCCTTCTTTGTCTCTTGTAATAGTCTTTATTTTAAAGTCTATTTTGTCTGATATGAGAATTGCTACTCCAGTTTCTTTTGATTTCCATTTGCATGGAATATCTTTTTCCATCCCCTCACTTTCATTCTGTATGTGTCTCTAGGGCTGAAGTGGGTCTCTTCTACCCTCAGAAAGGGAGAAAATATTTGTCCATGAAGCAACTGACAAAGGATTAATCTCCAAAATTTACAAGCAGCTCATGAAGCTCAATTTCAAAAACACAAACAACCCAATCCAAAAATGGGCAGAAGACCTAAAGACATTTCTCCAAAGAAGATATACAGATTGTCAACAAACACATAAAAGAATGCTCAACATCACTAATCATTAGAGAAATGCAAATCAAAACTGCAGTGAGGTATCACCTCACATCAGTCAGAATGGCCATCATCACAAAATCTACAAACAATAAATGCTGGAGAGGGTGTGGAGAAAAGGGGATCCTCTTTCATTTACATTCATGGGAATGTAAATTCATACAGCCAGTATGGAGAACATTATGGAGGGTCCTTAAAAAACTAAAAATATATGTACCATGTGACTCAGCAATCCCACTACTGGGCATACCCTGAGAAAACCATGATTCAAAAAGAGTCATGTACCACAATATTCATTGCAGCTCTATTTACAATGGCCAGGACATGGAAGCAACCTAAGTGTCCATCAACAGATGAATGGATAAAGTAGATGTGGTACAAATATACAGTAGAATATTATTCAGCCGTAGAAAGAAACAAAATCGAGTTATTTGTAGTGAGGTGATTGGACGTAGAGTCTGTCATACAGAGTGAAGTCAGTCAGAAAGAGAAAAACAAATACCGTATGCTAACACATATATATGGAATCTAAAAAAAAATGGTTTGAAGAACCTAGGGGCAGGACAGGAATAGGGACGCAGATGTAGGGAATGGACTTAGGACTTGGGGAGGGGGAAGGGTAAGTTGGGATGAAGTGAAAGAGTGTCATGGACATATATACACTACCAAATGTAAAGTAGATATCTGGTAGGAAGCAGCCACATAGCACAGGGAGATCAGCTCAATGCTTTGTGACCTCCTAGAGGGGTGGGATAGGGAGGGTGGGTGGGAGATGCAAGAGGGAGGAGATATGGGCATATGTGTATATATATAGCTGATTCACTTTGTTATACAGCAGAAAATAACACTCCACTCTAAAGCAATTATACTCCAATAAAGATGTTAACAAAAAAAAAAGGGAGAATGCCTCTTCTCAGTAAATCTTGTACATGTCCTGGGATTTACTCTGATTGGAATAAGCTTGGGACATATGCCCACCCCTGAACCAATCATTGTCACTAAAGTTTCCATAGAAGACATTTGAAGGATAAATGCTAGAGATCCTAAAATAAATATTTTACTTTGAAACCATAGCAAAATTGCATTTCAAAGAACATATTTCTATGTTCAGAACACTTAAAATGGAAAATTAGGCAGATAATTGTATTTGTGGTAATGAAAACCACTAAACTGACATGAAAAAAAAAACAGTGTGCACATAAAATGGAAAGAGAATCTCCTCCCATGGGAAGTTTCTGAGGGAAAAAAGGCCAGTTTTAATAGCATCTGCTTCTTCCTCCAACCTGCCTCTGTGGTGACAACAATTGCTATGTCCCGTATGTATTTCCTTTTTCTTCACACTTCAAAGGTTTAGCTTAAAAAAAAAGAAAGAAAATAAATTATATATATATATATTTATAAAATATATTTAAAATATACATTTATATAATGTAAATATAATATTTTATAACAGTTATAAAATATATTTTAAAATATATATGCTTATGTGTGTATATTCAGTTCATAGGACTACTCATGTTGGAAAAATCTAACCTAATTTCTCAATTACCATATAACATGCATCATTTAGGTTCTGTTAGAACACATTTAATGAGAGGGAGATTCCTATTTTGCACAACTGCCTGTTTCCTTTCTAGACAACTCAGGTTATTAGAAGTTACATGATACAGGGACTTCTCTGGTGGTCCAGTGGTTAAAAATCTGCCTTCCAATGCAGGGGATGCAGGTACAATCCCTGGCCAGGGAACTAAGATCCCACATGCCTTGGAGCAAGCCTGTGTGCCACAACTACTGAGCCCACACACCACAACTAGAGAGTCCACATGTCACAATGAAAGATCCCTCGTGCTGCAACTAAGACCCTACACAGCCAAATAAATAAATATTTTTAAAAAGTTACATAATACAATGCTTAAAAACCTGTCTACCAAAGTTTGACCCTCTCCCCTATGATGGGCTTACAGATACCTGGAAATAGTACCCATTGGGCAGTTTGGAAAACTAACTTTATTTCTTTGTCAACATGTTTTCAGTGTTTTTGCTCCCAAGAGTAATCGTGATTGGGATTAAATAATCGCAGTGAGAACTCAGGAACCAAAATGTTACTTTTATAATCAAAGTGTTGATTGAAATCATGTGTGGTGTCCCACTCAGTTGCAGTGTGACTTTCTCCAGAAAGTCAGCAGAGATCACTATGGGATCATTGGGTAGAAATTTAATTCCTTCTGAGGGAGAGAGAGAGCACTCGGTGAGCTCAGAGAATGTGCAAGAAAAATATTCCTGCTTTCAGAACTTCTTTGTTTAATTAAACTTCGTCTTTTCTTTCTTCCTTCCTTCCTTCCTTCCTTCCTTCCTTCCTTCCTTCCTTCCTTCCTTCTCTCTCTCTCCCTCCTTCCCCCATCTCTCTTCCCCCTCTCTCCCCCTCTCTCCCTTCCTTCCTTCCTCTTTCTTTCTTCCTTCCTTCCTTCCTTTCTTTCTTTCTTTCTTTCTTTCTTTCTTTCTTTCTTTCTTTCTTTCTTTCTTTCTTTCTTTCTTTCTCTTTCTTTCTTTCTTTTTTGTCACCAGTTAGTTTTTTCCTACAGATGGTTTCTTAAAATGCAAATACTTCAAGTCTCTTTCCCCACCATTTCATTTGAAGAGAAATAGCCAATTTTCTTTGATCTCATCTAAATGGGATGCATTTATTCTTTCCATAATGGGGAAAGGCTACTCATTCATTTTTAGGTAGTTTGTATATGTTTATAAGATACAATAGTTTTTTCCTTAAGTGGCAGGCAATGCTTGTCATTTTTATACCAGAAATGAAGCCATGTGGCTCTGCATTCTGAAATCCCAGGATTGGACCCTGTTTCATCAGCATGGCACCTTGCAGATCTTTTAGGCACAACCCATAGATCATGAATGTTAAGGAACAATTCCCCCAATCCCCACCTTGTAAGAAATGGCTGAAATGTTGCAGTGATATTTTATGAGGATTCTGGAGGAGCTTACATTTCTCACCCAAGTGTCTTACATCAAAATATTAAGCCCAGTTTACACATGACCACACTGAACCTCACAGAAACCCCATGCAGGTATAATCATCATCATTTCATGGGTTAGAAAGTCAGGCTAACAGAGAGGAAGTGATTGCCTATGGTAACATAGAGGTGGGAAACATGAAAAATAGATTCAGAAAAGTTGAGAATGCCAGTCTTATGAACTGGGAGTCAGTTAGCAGTAGAGGGTGATAACTTCATGCTTCATTGATGGTAAGAATCATGTCTGTCTGTGACATCGGCAGGTAACCATGGAATATGTGTGTAGAAAGAGCAAGGGACTGTATGGAGGGAAAGGGTGAGTAGGTGTGGAAACCTACTGTGTGCTAGCCCTTTTCACATGTGCTATCTTAAAGAGTCCAAGTTCTTGGAAGGAAACGATCGTATTCATTTATGAAAATGAGGGAACTGGGCCTCTAGAGCATAGATGACTTGTCCAGTTTGACGTAACTATTGCAAATAATGAGGGAAAGAACTGGGATTTGGCTTGAGATATTTCTTCCACCAAATGAAAAAGTTAGGAAAGATACATGAGCCAATACTGTCACCAAGAATCATCCTCATACTACATCAGCAACTTCCATCCATCAAAAACTCAAGTTCTTCCTTTTTTCAGGCTGAAATAATTAACATCTATTCTTCTGGCAAGCCTATTAAAATTGAAATACCCTTTGCTTCAACAATTTTGCAATCACTTTTGATTGAATGATTTATTGCTTTATTAATTCATCAAACACCTAGCCTTGTAAACTACATACTTGACATAGAGATAAATAAAGCAAGAAGTCTTTCTCTGAAGGAAGTCCTTGTCTCATCACAGAGAGAAAGTGTTAAAATAGCTACAGAGGAATGGGATAAAGGAATCTGAGAGGATGTCAGGGGAGTGTGCCTGAGTAGATGAGCAAAAGCTTCATTTAAAAAATGTCAGAACAGAGTCCTATGGGGTGATTTTAAAAGTAATTGAGAAATCAATTGATCAACAGTATTATCAAATATATAATACAGGTAGGAAGCTATGAGTCAGTAAAGTACAAAAACATTTGATAAAATGAATAGCTTCATCTATTGAGCCCCTACTATGCCAGGAAATTTATTTATATTTATTCTTCATCTAACATCATATTTATTAATCTTCCTTAGAAACAAATAGGTTAAGCTAAGGCTCTCAAGTTCAATAATTTACATGGAATCATAAAACAATACATTTGGAATTCAAATTCACTTCTAAAACCATGACCCTTCTACTTTTCCACAAGGTCTGTTATGAGACCCCTGAATTGAGGGGATTTACACAGCAATTGGAAAGGTAAGACTTACAGATGGAAAAATAAATGGCTAATAATATAGAAAGTAAACCAAAATGAATGATAAATGTAATTTATAGCTGGAGAAGGCTGTCATTCCTGTGGAAAATAAAGGCTCCACAAAAAAGCTAAAATTTGAGTTCAGCCTGAAAAGACATTAGAAGAAAACATATCCCTACCCACATCCTTCCTACAGTCCAATATCTCATGTCTGGAAACTGCAATACTGAATTCCCCTCTGACTATTCCCTGGGGGTGTTGGTTCAGCTCTGTAGGGACTGAAACATGAAATCATAATGGAGAGGTAAATTTGGGACTGCAAATTCTGGCTGTCCTTGCAACATGGAAATGTTCTCTCCACTACCTTCCTTGGAGAAAGAGCTCATTAATTTATTAGGAAGACTCTACATACACCAAAGGAAAGGTAATAATGTATGCAGAGAACAGTGTGAACAAAAGCTTGGGATAGGCACACAAAGTACTCTAATGCAATAGTACATTCAGAAGTCTCTCTGGGAAATTCCGTGTAAATAGATGATACTGACAGTGTAGGCTGAGGCATGTCTGTGCACAGACTTATAGGGAGTGAGTTGGTATGTGGAATTTTCTATCTTGTGAATTTTTTTCTTAATAGTTTTATTGAGATATAATTTGCATATCATAAAATTCACCCTTTTAAAGTGTACAATTCAGATAACAAGTGTTGGTGAGGATGTGGAGAAAAGAGAACTCTCGTGCACTGTTGATGGGAATGTAAGTTATTGCAGCTATGGGAAAACAGTATGGAGATTCCTCGAAAATTTTAAAATAGAACTACTATATAATCCAGCAATTCCACTCCTTGGTATTTATCCAAAAAAATGAAAACACTAATTAGAAAAGATACATGCACCCTTATGTTCATTGCAGCATTATTTACAATAACCAAGCCACGGAAGCAACCTAAATATCCATTGATAGATGAATGGATAAAGAAAATGTGGCATATATATATATATATATATATATACACACACACACACAGACACACATAATGTTGTCTAACACTACTTAGACAACTTAAACATAAGAAAAGAATGAAATCTTGATATTTGTGACAACATGGATGGACCTTGAGGGTATTATGCTAAGTGAAATAAGTCAGACAGAGAAAGACACATACTGTATGGTTTCACTTATATGTGGAATCTAAAAAAAACAACAAATGACCAAACATAACAAAACATAAACACTGTTATAGATAAAGAGAATAAACGGGTGTTTGCCAGAAGAGAGGAGGGTGGAAGAGGAAAGAAATGAAATAGGTGAGAAATATTAAGAGGGATAAATTTTCATTTACAAAACAAATGAGTTATGTGTATGAAATTTACAATGTGGGAAATATAGTCAATAACTATGTGGTACCTTTGTATGGTGACATAATTAGACCTATCATGGTGATCAGTTTGAAATGCATAAGAATAATGAATCACTACGTTGTGTAACAGGTAGTGTTGTAGGTCAATTATATTAAAAAAAAACAAAAACAAGTATAGAGAAAGAGATCAGATTTGTGGTTACCAGAGGTGAAAGTGGGATGGGGGAGGGGGAAATTGGATGAAGTGGTCAAAAGGTGCAAATTTCCAGTTATAGGATAAATATTAGTGATGTAACGTACAACATGATAAATACAATTAACACTGCTGTGTGTTATATATGAAAGTTGATAAGAGACTAAATTCTGAGTTCTCATCACAAAAATTTTTTTTTCTATTTCTTTAATTTTCTACCTACATGAGATGATGGTCACTAAACTTATTGTGACAATCACTTCATGTTGTATGTAAATCAAATCATTATGCTATACACTCTAAACTTACATAGTGATGTATGTCAATTACATCTCAATAAAACTGAAAGAAAAAATAAAGTGTACAGTTCAGTAGTTTTTAGGATATTCACAGAGTTGTGCAACCATCACCACTATTCACTACCATGTGAATTGTTGCAGGTTGAAAACACAAACAGGGTCAAGGATCTGGAAAAATAAATCTTGGAAGACATGTCAAGAATTCAAGAAAAGGTGAAAAATGTGTAGTAGATCTTTGAGGAATTTCTCCATGAACCATGCTAATACAGGCAAGGTTAGAGTCCAAGAAGAAAATGTTCATTTATTTCATGCCAATTTTTAATTCTTATCAATGTTCATGTTTGTATTTGAGACACAGTATCTGGTATATTGTCTGGTATATTGTTGGAAGTCATTAAATATGTGTTGTTGTGCACCCTGGACCACTATGGGCCATTGCATTTTATTTTGTAGATTTTCCCCCAACTATAGTTAATTTTATAATAATGATTTATGGTTTTCTTTATTAATTTATACCTCCTCCTAGATTGTTTAATATTGCCCTGATTTTCCCCCCATTTCCTTTCATGTTCATATATACATCATCCTGACTTCCTTTTTTTTCAGATTTGTGTCTTTTTTTTTTTTTTTTTTGTGGTACACAGGCCTCTCACTGTTGTGGCCTCTCCCGTTGCAGAGCACAGGCTCTGGACGCACAGGCTCAGCAGCCACGGCTCACGGGCCCAGCCGCTCTGCGGCATGTGGGATCTTCCCGGACCGGGACACAAACCCGTGTCCCCTGCATCGGCAGGCGGACTCTCAACCACTGCGCCACCAGGGAAGCCCCAGATCTGTGTCTTTATAGACATCGCACAATTCAGTCACAAATTGAATTTTGCTGTTTGTTTTCTAAGATCTCCTAATTGTTCTTCATTTTTAAAGCTCAGTATCTCTGGACTCATAGATGTGGGATTCCATGTAATCCTTATTTCATATCATTATTTGGTCTTTTTTGCAATATATTTTGTCTTGGACTAGATGCTCACAGATGTGGGAATTAACTGTTGAAGTTAGTGCAAATGTGGACTGGAGCACATGCTGTTTTGTCCCCAATCCAGCATCCACTGCCACCTATTTCTCTTCAGTGGCAGGGTGAAGGCTAATCTATTGGCTCAAGGGAGGATTTTCTCAGTCTCTTCTAATTGCAAAGCTCCAGTTGCCCCTGGCATTCACCTTATGACTAGGAAGAAAACCAGCCTCTGGTTGAAAATGACCCCAAGCAGTGCAGTGGAAGGAGTCTGGGTTCTTTTGACATCAATAACAGTCTGTTCTACCTCTCCACTTTTTATTATAATCCAACTTTTATTTTTTAAACCAGAAAGTAAGGAAGTACTCAAAAAAAAAATACCACTGGGAATATGTCAAAGGGATATAGATCCCAAATGAAAGAGCTCCAAATGGCCAATGCTGGAACTATTTGAGGGGAAAAATAATGTAGTATTGAATCATAACCCAAGCCTCTATTAACAATTATACTTGGTTAATTATTTGCATATTTATCATAGTCTGTTTCACTCAATAAATTGAGTTTCATGAAATATCTGCTTCAGAATCTACCATAGAAAAGAGTACACAGTGAATTCTTTAAAAACATGTAGTGAATAAATGGGAAGGGGGACTTATTTAAACAGCTGTCACTGGAATTTATTTTAAGGACTTAACTCTTTAAGAAAATACCTTTAAGAAAATTCTGTAGGAAAAATAAGTGCCTGAAATAGAAAGTGAATCTCTAAAGGCATAAGTACTTTAAAACTAAGAAGCAGTTGTGGTGAGTAAACTGTTCTGAGTTATGATAGCAGAGATGAGTGTGCAGATAGAACAGAAGTGGGGAGGACATGGGAAGGAGATGCGGAGAGTCTGGGAAGCAGAAGATAGCAGATTTGTCCAAAGAACAAGACTGTCTAATAAATGTTTTCTTTTATTTATCCTCCTTCTCCTTCTCCTTCTCCACCCCTCCATCCTCCCCCTCCTCATTCTTTCTTTTGGGTACTCTCCACCTCTTCAAGCTGATGCTTACACTGGAATGTCCAGCTTATGCCTTGGTGCAGTGGTGTGGGTGTGGCAGCAGACCCAGTAATCAAAGAATGGGCCCATGTCCCATTGTGCCCAGCCTAGGCCAATACAGAGTGGAGCAGGGTGCTCAGGATGTTCTGATGACCCACGACTGACCTACTTCTACATCAGTGGAAGCAAGGACTTAGTATATTAGGTGATGTAACACCGCTGGAAATTCACTGACATCTTGGAGGGGAGAGGGTATGGCATTTCCAGAAACTGTGAAATGGGAGCATGAACCAATCGTGTCTAAATATTAAAGGGTAGAGAGACCCTGATGATACCTCTTTCAAAGCCCAACATGATTTGTCCCCTTCTCTCTCTTCCTCTGACCTGGTGACCTCTCACCCCTCCTTACTCACTCTGCCCGCTTCAGGGCCCCCCATATCATTCTCTCTGCCTGAAATGTTCTTCCCAGACAACTCCTCAGGGTTGGCTCCTCATGACTCTGGCCCCAGGTCAACTTAAGCACCATATTTTAAAATAGTGTCCTTGTATCCCAAATCGTGCCTTTTCATCTTACCCTGTTCTGTTGTTTTTAATGCATTGATATCTGACATTATCTATTTTATGTATTTGTTTCCTCCTGTGTTATGTACAACATACTCTATAATGACAGGGACTTTTCTCTCTTGTTTCCCCCAGCATGCCTGGATTCTATTAGATAAGTTCCTGGCAAGTAGAAGATCCTGTGTCAGTAATTCTTGAATAAATGAAATAATCTAGGTTACAAATGGATAATTGAATAAATGAATGAAGAAGTAAGAAACTGAGTTGAAAGATCCTAGGTGATTTGGAATTGCTTGAAAGACAAGAGAAATGGGAGTTAAGGGAATAATGCATTTGTTTTTCATCCTTTCTGATCTTCCTTTCCTTTCTCCCTTGGTCTCTTGCTGCTTCCAAGCACACGTACCAGGACTATCAGCAAAGTGGACCACCTCCCTGAGCACGGAGCGGGAGCCGGGCATGGGAGTATGTGTCTGTGCTCCACAGGGGAGGGTGTGTATGTGTGTGTGGTGTGTGTCAAAATGTGTCTTCTGGTTGACTAAGCACTGGAGAGTCATTTCCACCTCAGTAAGTAAGGGCACCATGATTCTGAAGTGGTGGATCATTTGTGTCTCTGCGCTGGCATGGAGACCGGCGTCTTTCACATGCTAGCTTGAGACAAAGGCTGTAGACGTAAGGCAGTCAGAATCCACACTCTGTCAGCACTTTGGGTGAGTGAAAGGACCACATGGATGCAAAGTCATATTATTTTTAGAGCTGGAAAATGTTTAACCAGGAATGTTTATTATGGACATCACTAAATTACTGGCATTAAAGACATATATGCCAGCCTCATATGTGTATGACTGAGGTCTCCTGGGCTGTTAAAAGAGAAGTAACATTTAATTTTTTAATATCAATTCTTTAGAGAAAGGTAGTTCTTTAGCTGTGATGTACACAGGAGGTTTTACTTTTACCTTCTGTGATAGTGCATTTTAAAAACCTATTATTTCCTTAATTAAAGAACACAAGGGGCTTCCCTGGTGGTGCAGTGGTTGAGAGTCCGCCTGCCGATGCAGGGGACACGGGTTCGTGCCCTGGTCCGGGAGGATCCCACGTGCCGCAGAGCGGCTGGGCCCGTGAGCCATGGCTGCTGGGCCTGCGCGTCCGGAGCCTGTGCTCCGCAACAGGAGAGGCCTCAACAGTGAGAGGCCCACGTACTGCAAAAGAACACAAGGGCATCAAAATGATGGAATATTATTTTGACAGAGTTTTGTTACTTTACGAGCAAAACAATTTGAACCTCAATACAAACATACAATTAAGCATATTTTCTTAGTTTCTGAATATTAATTGAGAAAAATACATGGGAAAAATATGAGAAAAATATTTTCAATATTTTTCAGTATTTCATTTTGCTATACTATATTCATAGTTATTACCCAAGCAAGGTACTCTTAAGAAATCTATTTTCATGACCATTTCTTAATGTCAGTATTTTATTTACTTACCATCAAGCAGCATCTGGCTTAAAGATGATTTCAACAGTTTTACTGAATTTCACAAATATATGCAATATGTATCCTTTTCCATAATGACACACATAAATATGACCTCAAATGGTTGCTTGATTTTTTATAATTGTAATTAATGAGGAAACTGGTCACAGAGCTTGTAGAGCCATTTAAACTTCTGAATAAGAGAGAGGCAAAACTGGTGAAAAAAATTAGAAAATTAAAACAATCAGCCCAGAAGCTATAATGTTTACACATATGAATTTTAGAAAAGGAGAACAAAATATGAAAGGGAGAAAATTATTGAAGAAAAAATTTGAAGAATATGACTCAGTCATGGAGAATATGAAAGTCTGGTCTGTAAAGGACCAGACAGCAAATATCATAGGTTTTATGGGCCACACTCACTTGCGACTACTCAATGCTACATTATCACCTATTGACAATCCATGAACAAATAAGCCTGGCTCTATTCCAATAAAACTTTATTTATGGACCTAGACATTTGAATTTTATGCAATTTTCACTTGTTATGAAATCTTCTTCCTTTTTCTACTCATTTAAAATGAAATCACATTGTTGGACCTAGAAAGTCAGGGGGCAGGATAGATTTGGCCCATTACACGTGGTTTCCCCACACTTGGTCTACTTCTAAGAGCCCACTGAGGGTCCAGCACACTATGCAGGAGTAAACTGACACTTGGACCCACCTGTGTGACACATCAGATGCTCCAGACAGTGGGAGCACATTAAAAGCTACTGATTATGAAACCGTGCACTTCAGATTGGGATTTGAACCCACATGCCAGAACTCGAACCCAGCCTAAACCCTGACTAGGACTTGAACCCACACAGCAGGGACTCGAACCCTGCCAAAACTCACGGTCTTTCAACTGAGATCACACACCTGGTTTCAGGACTTAATGAAGCTCAGGTTCTTGAAGTCTCATCACAGAAAGAATTCAGTGAGAGACAAAGTGATAGGTAAGAAGTGGATTTATTTAGAGAGAAACACACTCCACAGACAGAGTGTGGGCCATCTCAGAAGGTGAAAAAGTCACCAGGGTATGGGGTTGTCAGTTTTTATAGGGGTGGGTAATTTCATAGGCTAATGAGTGGGAGAAGTATTCCAGCTATTTCAGGAAGGGGTGGGGAGTTCCAGGAATTGGGCCACTGCCCACTTTTTGATCCTTATGATTGGCCTTGGAACTGTCATGGTACTGGTGGGTGTGTCATTTAGCTTGCTGATGTGTTACAGTGAGCACATACTGAGGCTCAAGGTCTAGCGGAAGTTGACTTGTCTGCCATCTTGGACCCATTTGGTTCTAATCAGTTTATGTCATCAGGCTATGTCATTCTTTCAAAGGTCGTGTCCTGCCCCCTTCCCTCCTGTTTCAGTTATGTTTATATAGAATCAGAATAGAACATCTAAAGATAAACAAGTAGAAATAAGAGTTTAATAAAAATTGTTATGAATCCCATAATCCACCTTAAAATTCTTATTACATTTCCTAATTATACTCATAACAAAAATTTTGTTTTGTTTTGTTTTTAGAAATTCAAAACAACTCTCTCTCTCTCCCATACTTGATGAACTGATTCTAAAATTCATATGAAATCATAGGGCGAAGAGTAGACAACCCAATTTTGAGTGAAAAGGATAAGGAAACATGCACAATGATAATAAGTAAGCATAATTTCTAGCATTGAGACTAAATATACACACAGATAATGGCCAGATCGTGTACAAAAAGAGAACTCTGACCCACAGTCTGCAACAACCAGCCCGGAAGCCAACCTGCTATCTATAAGCCAGAGTTGTAAGAAATAAAATCATTAACTTTAGCAGCCAGTCCAGGAAGCCTAATGATAACTCCTGTAGCATTCAGCCCCAAATGGCCAGGACTTTATTGATAACTTACAGCTTCCTTAACTTGTGTTCCTGCTTGCAACTTGGGCCCAACCAGAGAAAGTCAAATATGTGCCCCCCCGTAACCAATTACATAGGATACCCTGCTTCTAGTATCTCAGCAACAGCCACCAATTAGCGCACACCTGAAGCCTTCCCTCTTTTCCACTGCAAACCTCTCCCACTCCTCTGCCTGCCTTTGAGTCTCTGTCAAAATGCAAGTGATGGTGGCTGACTCACTTGAGATGGAAAACTCTGAATATATAGCATTCGCCTGTTCTCATCTGGTTGGTCTTTGCTTATTTCCATATAAGTAACATTTGGAAATGCATTACTTGATAGAGTAATTGGTAAATAAGTTGTGATAAATCTATACAATGAAAATTAGCTAAGGGAGGAGAGTTCTGTGGTAATTGCAGACCAATAAGACATGTGACTTTTTTTTCTTTTTTACAAATTTTCCTTAGAAATTGTAATTTTTTTCTTTGAAATGAGAAGAAACTTCGGCATTTTCAAGATGCTACCTGGTCCCATTCCAGCCATGGCTCTTGTGGTCATACCAAGCAGGCAGCTGAGTTTCATGGGGGAATTCTAAGCCCAGCTGTAGGCTCTACACTCTGTCCCTACCTCTCACTCCACCTTAGTGATCAGAAAGTAGAGATTCTGTAAAGCAAGTTGACAGGAGGTCTACACAAGTGTTTCTTCCATTCAGGAGCCAGATCTCTGACAGTGCCCAGGGTCTCATGGCTTGGTATTTTTACATTCAGAGAAGCAGCAAGTAAAGGGGGAGGGTTGGCAGCTTTAATATAGTTAAATTTGAATTTCAGGTAAACAACAGATACTTTTTTTAGGATAAGTATATCACAAATATTACACTGGACATACACTAAAAACTATAATTTGTGTATCTGAAATTCAAATCTTACTGGGCATCCTGTTTTTATTTGTTAAATCTTTCAACCTTAGGGGAGAGGCTAACACTGACTTTTTTCTATTCCTTTTATGAGATACTTACAACCAGTGTTGATATTCTCTCCATGGGCTATTGAAAGCTGTGCTGTTTAATTTTCAGATGTTTGCTTCTTCAAGATACCTTCTATGATTATTTTTATTAATTAATTAATTTATTTATTTTTGGCTGTGTTGGGTCTTCGTTTCCGTGAGAGGACTTTCTCTAGTTGTGGCAAGCGGGGGCCACTGTTCATCGCGGTATGCGGGCCTCTCACTGTCGCAGCCTCTCTTGTTGCAGAGCACAGGCTCCAGACGTGCAGGCTCAGTAGTTGTGGCTCACGGGCCCAGTTGCTCCGCAGCATGTGGGATCTTCCCAGACCAGGGTTCGAACCTGTATCCCCTGCATTGGCAGGCAGATTCTCAACCACTGCGCCACCAGGGAAGCCCGATATGAAAATTTTTAAAAGAATACTAATGATTCTTCAATGTCCTTTCAAATTCAGTGCCTCCTTAAAGTAAAATATAAAATGAAATGCACAAATATTTAGTGAATGTCTGATGTGATATAAGGTGTAATCTGGAACTACAAAGAAATGTACATGGTGAGAGTTCTGGATCCTCCAATGGTGAAATAACTTGTATAGGACTAAAGCTCACAAAGTTAAGAAAGGCACTATGGACACAAAAGCTGGGGAAACTGGAGGGTAGTCCACTTTTGAAAGAAGGGAACCACATTCACCCATATTTGTGGGTTTTTCCCCTACATGCATATTGCAGTACCCATGCATGGTACAATTGGAGCTCATGAAGAAAGTCACAGTCTTGATGTTTTTTGGTGTCAGAAGGCAGAGTTCAAGGCTACTGGAGCAGGTGGAAATGGAGGGGAAATTCCTCTAAGGGAGGGAACCACAGAAGGAGAAAACGTGCAGGCAAAACTTCAGAGAGCCCAGAGGAAAGCAACAGTTTCCATACAAAGTCACAAGAGCTTTGAGTCAAAATTCTGCCAAGTTAGAGGGTCTTGATAAGTACTTTGAGCATTCCCCTGATATGCCCCATCAGAGTGTAAAACCAAGCCTCTACAAGTTCAAAGTGTTCGACCACTAATAAAATGACACCTTTAAAGTTCTGAAAGAAAGAAAAAATTCATAGAAGTATATGTCCAGTGAAAATATCCAAAAATTAGGGCAAAATAAAATATGTTCACCTAAGCAAAAACTGAGAGACCCTATCATCAGCAGGCCAATTATCAATTCTTCTGGAAGGCATTAAAATCATATGCACCTAACTACAGAGCTTCAGAATACATCAAGCACAAACTGGCTAAAGGGAAAAATAGGCAAATTCTCTATCACAGCTGGAGATTTTAACACCCCTCTCTCAGCAATTAGTTTAGCAAGTGTCTGAAAATCAGTAAATATATAAAAGATTTAAATAACATCACAACCCATTAAGACCTAACTGGCAATTACAGAGTACTACATTCAATGGCTTCAGAATACACATTTATTTCAAGTGCACATGAAATGTTCACTAAGATGGATTATATGCTGAGCCGTAAAACAAGTCTCAATAAACTAAAAAAAATTTGAAATCTTACCAAGCATGCATTTGAACACCATTAAATTAAGTTAAACATAGAATTATAAGATATCTAGAAATATTGGATATTAAGTAATACATCACTAAGTAGCCCCGGTTTAAATAAGAATCACAAGGGAAAAGTTGCAAAATATCCTAAACTAATATTAATGAAAACACAACATATCAAAATTGGTGAGATACAGCCAAAGCACAGCTGAGAAAAAAATGATACCTTGAAGTGGTTATAATAGAAAAAAGTTGTAAAACCAATTAACTAAGTTTACATCTTAACATCATCACTATTCAGGGAAATGTAATATTAAACTGCAATCAGATACTATTTAAAGTCACTAGTATAATTTAAATGAAAACAATTGACATTATCAAATGTGGATGAGAATAGGAAGAAATAAGAACTCTCATAACATTGCTGGTAGGAATGTATAATAGTGCAACCACTTTTGAAATCTATTTGGCAATTTTTTTACAACAATAAACACCCACCCATCTTATGACCTGGCAATTCCACTGTTAGATATTTACCTAAGAAAAATAGCAATACATGTCTACAAAAAGATATGTACAAGAATGTTAATAGCAATTCTATTTATAAAGCCAAAGTGGAAACAAATGAATTATTTATCAATAAAGGATAATGGATAAAGGAATTGCAGTATACAGTGAAACACAACTCAATAACTGAAAAAAATGAGCTACTAATATAACACAGCTCTATGGATGAATCTCAGAAGCATTGCATCACAAGGTCAATAGAAAATAAGTGAGACTTAAAGGACTATGATGATCAAAACCCAAAACTGGCTGACGATGGGAGGCTGGGATTTTCCAAAAACGGGCATAAGGCAACATAGTTGATGGAAATGTTTGATCATAGTGCCCTACTAGTTCCAAGAAAATAAAAGTCTAGTTGATGCAGAGTTACTGACTGCAAACAGTCTTTTGGAATTCCCATAATTCAGAGCTTGTACATTCTTTTCTGAATAGTCCATTCATTTAGGGTTCTAGTCTCTCTTTTCCATTCATTCTGTGTTTCATTCCCCACCCCTGTCTCAACATCACAACCAACGAAGGCTTCTAGATACAGCCACATCCTGCTCCACCACTCCTCCAGAAATGTATTTTACTCAATAGTGAGGTAAAAGAAAATGATAGAAAGAATAATATCTAGTGTCTACAATTATTCATTGACTATTAGTCTATAGAACTCTATAGCAGCCAATAGAGAGAAGAAAAAAGAATCATAAAGGTAATAATATTAATGATAGCTAACTTTTATTGAGTAATTCATAAATGCAAAGTATTTTCTAAGCACTTTGCATAAGCACCATCATTTAATCCTCACAACAGTTCTACAAAGTAGTTATGAACGTTTCCCCATATTTCAAATGATAAAATTTAGTTATGAAAATAATAAATTGCCCAAATATGTACAGCTAGTATATGATAGAGCTAAGATTTACGATTTGGGATCTAGCTCCAGAGCCTAGGTTCTTAACCTACTGTGTTCTAAATATATGAATCTACTACAAAAAGCACGGGTAAAAAGTGACTTTTAATTTGAATTAAGTTAAATTTAAGTAAAATTAAAAGTCAGTTTTAAGTTACAATGGCCACATTTTAAGAGCTCAGTAGGCTCATGGGACTAGTGGCTACCATATAGGACAACACAGATTTAGAACATTACCTAAAATATAAGATAAACCCCCTCCCAAATCAGAGCCTGATATTTGCATTGAGTCTATCTATTCTCAGGGTGAAAAGAAGATCACATTAATTCACTAACTCAGAATTGACTGATTATTGTTCTCCACTGTTCATGCAGGACCTCATCTCCTCTGTTAAGTGTTTCTCCTCATCGTGTTTCTTGGAGGTGCCTCCCATGTGCTGCTGGTGAATTCCTACCCTAAAATTGTCACTGATCTGATGGAAGGTACCATTAATTCCCAGGGTGCTAAAACTTGAGAGGACCAGTAGTAAATCACTTTTATGGGGATAAGAAAGTGAGAACTGCATTAGAAGTCTATGGCTTGCTCATTTTTGTATCATATTCTGTTCAAGTCATCCCAAAACAATATTCTAAATCAAATGCCTTTCAGAGTTAATATCTCTTTTATTTTCTTAAATCTGTCTCCCTTTGATTTTGTATTTCTCTCCCACTCTCTTGTTTTCCTCTTTTATCACACACACACACACACACACACACACACACACACACACACACACACAGTAAATCTAGAATGATCTGAGAGAAGATGAACGTGTTGTTCTGAGAATCTCTGCCTCTGACCACTGAGCTGGAATCCCTAGGTCACAGACACGTGTTGCTCCAACATCCCTTATGTGAATTCTCTCTGGGGAGGATTCTCAGTTTCCGTGGACCAAAATTTCTGCTGGGTCTTTCTCACTAACTTACTGGATGTGCATTGACACAGCACTGGCCAAAGCTGAGATGTTCTCTTAGAAGCAGGCTTATTGTGCTTATAATAACATAATTCTATCCAAACCCATTTAAAGAGGGCTTAGTATACTGCATTCTTAGCTGGGCTGATACTCTTTAAATGAAACTAATCCATGCATTTCCTACATGTCTGTTAGTCAATACAAATGATCATTTTTACTTCAGTGTCATCCAAATCATCCTTGGTCTTTCTACTTTGTACTCATCCTTATCCGTTAATCCCGCTTAATGTCAGCCAGATGTCTTCGCTTCCTAGAGCTTCCTCTACTTTCAGTTTGCAAAAGATTTTAGCATCTAATTTATTTTTTAATTCTTCTAAAGCTGCTGTTACCAAAGTCAGATTCGGCTGCTCACCACTCGAAAGCAGATACTCAAGAGACAAGTATTGGTAATAAAATAAAGTTTGCCTTATTCAGGAGGCTGGCAACCTGAGGAGAAGGTGGACTCATGTCCAAAAGCCAGCTCCCCACTGTCAATCAAGAAGCAAGAACTTAAAAAGGGGAGTTTCAGGGGCATATAGGCAGAGGGAGGGGGCTGTGTGCAGAGCAGCACAGTCAGCTCTGACCGTCATCTTGAAATTGGTCATGTGGTATCTGGTAAGTGTCATCTTGATTGCTTTAAGTACTGTTAATCTTCAGTTCCAGGGTTGGTTTGTTCCTATTTCCTTGAGGCCAGTTCTCAGAATTGTGTAAGATGGAGCAACTTATGTCATGGCTGCAGTCTGCATGATTTGCTAATTTCTTCCACCTGATGTGAGTTTTAGTTTCTGCAAAATAGCTCAAAGAATATGGCTCAGAATAATTTTCTATAGCCTTCGAGGTGGAACTAAAGGTCCTTTGACTTTAATGGTAAAACTATTATTATTTCGACTTGTTTTCCTATTTTTCTTTGCTTCTGTATTTTCTCATTTCTCTGATTAAATTTATTCTTTGGCTAAAGTTTTTCTACAGGTAAGAGGCAGGCAGAGGACATGTGGCGGGAGGAGGGTACTCTCTTTGGAAGGCCCCATAGGGTCCTGCTCCATTACAATAAAGCTTATAATCTTTCTTATTTTGGTCCCTCTAGTAATCTTGTGTTTTCAAAATTCAGTACCCAGTATCCCATTGTAGAAAGATACTCACTGCATCATTGCCCTTGTCCATTCACCTGGGAGATGGATAGCAGTCAGATTTTGTTAACAATGATACTTCTTCAAGGAATGTGCAGGGAAGCAGAACAAGCACCCAGGAAGTAAAAAACAATATTAGATAGTGTTGTTCTTCATATATGAACTTATGTGGCCTGGACAAATGTGAAAGAGTCCATGGAAACTCAATGACTGGTAAAAGGATAAGATTCTCCCAGCTGGACAGACTGAGTGGGCAGATGATACTTCTTGCAATTTTGTCACCCATGGCTGACAAGGGTTGATTGGAATCCATGGGCCTCATTAAAAGAGGACAGTGTTCTAGTATCTGTTCAATAGAAAGTAACTGGGAGAAAAGGAAAAATATATCTCATAATGAAGACAAAGAGATGGAGTTTACAAAAGTATTATCAGTGAGAAAACACAGAAAATGGGGATGACTTATTTTGGAGAGAAAAAGACTAAGGAGAAATTCAAGAGATAAACTTAAGAGTGGGAGTGCCTTATGTCAGACACTATAGGACTATTTTCTCTTTTCCTTGCCTATCATCCTCACAGCAAAACCATTCCTGGAATATGGAGTTTCTCTTCTCATTTCATGAAAAATGAAACTGAGATTCAGAAAGACCAAATAACTTGCCCAAGATTCTGCAGCCAATGAGCACTGGGACCAAAATGGGCAACTCATTTTCCAGACCTCAGTGTTCATTCCTTGTTTACTGTTCCCTGTTGGAACTATAGCAAATAGAAGAAGTCTGTGGACAAACAGTGGAGTGAACATATCAATTTAATTGTGTCTGAATAACAACTTCCTTTGTGCACATTTTACAATAACTTTTAATCTTCTATGGCCATAGATATTTTTGAGAATCCAAAGAGGTGAATTTGTCTCCAGAAAAGTGCACTTATATGCACACAACACACATACACACAAATACATCATATACAGTTTTGGAGGTTCTTGTATGCCTTGAAACCCATTCACAAACCATGTAGAAGGCCATGATAACTATTTCTTTTCTTCATCTGCTTTTACTTTATTCTTCAGCTATTGCATTAGGTGTATCTTCATTCTAAGTCAAGAAAACTGAGACTCTGAAATGTTAAATGACCTTCAAAAATGCACAATTCTGACCCAGCAGGTAACAAAATTCACTTTTACCTCCTTAAATGAAAACTCCCTGTCTTTTTTACTGCTTTCTATTGCAGTCACTAAGCGCAGTAGTACTTAAATGTTTCTAGCTTGGGGAAAATGTGTATGTGGAATGTGTAGCATTTTATAGGAGAGCACAAAATATTGACTGAATGAGATGGTATCTTATTGTGGATTTACAGATAGATAGATGTCAAGAGTTTAAGAGAAGATAGGAAAACACTGAAGTTTTCATAAAATCATATTGTATGACTTTTTCTATGTGAAAAAGTCATTTTTCAATATTAGAAGAAAAAAACATCAATAGTTTATAAATATTAACCTAGATAACCGATACATGCACACGGCTTTATCGTGGTCATCCACACTTTCCATATTCATTTTCATTCCTAGAACATATGTTTGCCAGAATGTTGAAGAGGAGATCAATACAAAATAATTTAAAATCCTTACAAGATTATTTTAGATATATCTGGCTTTCAGTCATCCAGTTGTTCAGTTAACATTTATTAGGTACCTATTATGTGCCAGCACCATGATAGATTCTGGGGATGGAAGAGGTAAAGAATATCCTCACTGGTCCTTAAGGGTTTTGTGGTCTTGTTGAAATTCTTTAAGAAAGTGATATAGATACATAGATGAGAAAAAATATATATGGTTAGATCCACTTGCTGCTGAGGTGATGATCACTGCTTATAGTAAAAGTGACACCCACTTCAGGCTCATGTACTTTTGGTAGGAGACCAGCTGAAGAAATACCATTCTTGTGGTAAGACTTGTAGCACTATGCTCACATTAAGGGATCTGTGTAGAATGAAGCAGCGAAAACTAAAAGACATTTTAACTCTTTTCAGCAACTTAGTTATGATCTGTCCTACTCACATTCTAGTTTCTCCTTACATATGCTACCATATGTAATACAGAGATTATTTTAGTGGGAAATAGTACTCATCAATACACATGGCCATGGAAAAGTATATGGAGAAAGATCCTGAGCGGTGTCCTGGAGCTGGGTCTTGCTGAGATTTTTTTCATTGTCCATTCTCCTCACTTACCCATCCCCCTCTATTCCTCTTTCCCTTCCCCTCCCCTTCCCTTCCTCCTCCTCCCCCCCTCCCCCTCCTCCTCTCCTCCCCCTCCTCCTCCCCTCCCCCTCCTCCTCCCCTCCCTCTCCTCCTGCTTCTCCCCCTTCCCTTCCTCCTTTTTTTCTTCCTTGGTTTCTACTCCTCCTTCTCCTCTTTTCTTTCTTTTTTTTTTTTTGAAGATGTTGGGGGTAGGAGTTTATTAATTAATTTATTTTATTTTTGCTGTGTTGGTCTTCATTTCTGTGTGAGGGCTTTCTCTAGTTGTGGCAAGCGGGGACCACTCTTCATTGCAGTGCGCGGGCCTCTCACTATCGTGGCCTCTCTTGTTGTGGAGCACAGACTCCAGACGCACAGGCTCAGTAGTTGTGGCTCACGGGCCTAGTTGCTGCGCGACATGTGGGATCCTCCCAGACCAGGGCTCGAACCCGTGTCCCCTGCATTAGCAGGCAGATTCTCAACCACTATGCCACCAGGGAAGCCCCCTCTTTTCTTTATAAAAGTAATATACTCTTTTTAAATATTATTCTCCATTTTCTTTTTCTTCCAGCCTTTTTTTAAAATCTTAAATCTACAGGAAAGATGAATGGAAAATACAATGAACACCCAAAAATTCTTGCCAGTTTTGCTGCTTTTTAAATCACTCACCATATCCTCTCTCACTCTCCTGCCCTTGCCTTCTCCTCCTTTAATTATGGGTGCACCTTTCAAAATTATATTGTAAACATCTTCACACTAAGTGCATCAACATGTAACTGCTGAGAACAAAGACATTCTCCTGCATAATGACAATACACAGTATCAAAGGAGATGAACTTTGGTAAATAATATTACCTGAGAGACAATCTGTTACCATTTCACCAGTTGTTGCAATGACTTGCTTTATACCAGTCTTTACTGGGGAAGGGGTGCTCAAACTCCAACCAAGAGAATCTCACGTGAATTTGCTCTCCGCGTTCATTTAGGCTCATTTAATGTGCAACTGTCCTAACATTAACATTTGTGAGTCTGCCGATTTTCTTGTGGAGGATTTCATATTCTGGATTTGTCTCATGATTAAATTCTACTTATACTTTTTTTTTTTTTTTTTGCGGTACACGGGCCTCTCACTGTTGTGGCCTCTCCCGTTGTGGAGCACAGGCTCCATATGCAGAGGCTCAGAGGCCATGGCTCACGGGCCCAGCTGCTCCGCGGCATGTGGGATCTTCCCGGACTGGGGCATGAACCCATGTCCCCTGCAACGGCAGGCGGACTCTCAACCATTGCGCCACCAGGGAAGACCCTACTTATACTTTTTTGTGCCACTTTGTATGCTTCGCAGACCAGAACACATCAGAAGGCACACACCGTAGTTTGCCCCATTGTTGGTGATGTTAACTTAGTGCCCTTGGATAAAGTAGTATCCACTAGACATCACCATTAAAGATGTACCTCTTTCCTTTCTAATCAATAAACGAAATTTGAGGTGATACCTTGAACCTCTATGAAAATTATTTGGTCCAAAAATCTTTCACCCAATCATTTAGTGCCAGTTGATAATCCTTTGTTAAATGAATGATTATAGCAGAGGTTTAGAATGGTGATTATATAATTCCATCATTCCTTTTACATTAAGTAGTAGCATTCTTCTGTAAGGAGTAACATTCCATTCTTTTTCCTGTTTCTTTGCTATCTCTATGGATTTGTAATTTTGTTTCATATTTTTATGATTCGTTAATATCCTTATCCTTTTAAATTCTTACGTTGTCTGAATTTTGATGACTTGGAGCCCCTTCCAGTGATTCTCATGATTTTTGTTCATGCATCTGTCATATCCTGAGGGTCTCTGACTGTTAGGCACAGCAATATTTTCCAAAGCCACTGTATTTTCCCCAACCTCCACCCAGAAACAGCATTTTCCCCAAAGAGCCCTGATTCTTATTAGTGTGTTATTTAAACCAAGATCTGAGCATTAAGTGTACTCACTGCCACTGGAATTCCTTCTAGGCTCTTTTCAGTGACTTCCTACTGACACTTCCAATTACAACCTTGCTCTGTATTTGAATCTCCTTCCTTCCTCCAGGAGGTCATGGTGGATGGCAACATGAATCTGTCTAACAGTCTCTCTCACACTATCTGTCAACTATCCATCTCCTACAATACACCAAGAAATAAATAGTTCAAGAATTATGACATCCTGACCTCTACTAATATCAAACCTACTAAAGTAAAGTTCTCTATGATTCAGCAGTTATTTTGTGTCCTTTGATTATAGCCCACTGATGGTGGGCAACAGGGAGACTCTGCTCAAAAATTAACACAGATTAATTCCTTTTATTTGTACCAATGTTATCAGTTAGATACACAAATTACAATTTTGTTTTCAATATTACAAATTTCTATATTGATCTTTTTTTATTTGACTTTTTAACAAAATAGTTTAACATTAATATGGTTCAAATGTCAAAGCTGTAGAAGTGTACAGTGGGAGAAGTTTATCCCTATCATCTCTACTCCATCCCCACTCACCTAGCTTGGGGAACCATTTCAATATTTTCTCTCTTACCCTTTTGTGTTTATTTTAGAAAAATAAAAAAGTCTCCCTTTTTCTTACGGAAAATCTGCATGTGTATATGTCTGCATGCATGTGTGTATGTGTATCTTTTTTTTTTAATTTAATAGTGTATCCTTTAAATCACTACCCATCAGTTAATAGAAATATTCCTCATTCCTTGTTCTTTTAACAGTGCAAATGTTTCATAGTTTATTTAACCAATTTCCTACTGATGGAAATTTTGGGTTTTCTAATATTTTGCTATTTGACATATGCCACAATGAATAACCTTGTGCATCTGACACTTCATATTACTGAAGGTGTATGTTCAAGGTAAATTCCTGGAAAAGACAGTGCTTGGCCAAAGGATCAATGAATTTGTAGTGTTTTAAAAGACTGCCAAATTCTCTTCCTTAGCCTGGTGTTACCTTGCACTTGCATTGGCAGTGTAGGAAAACGATGATTTCTACACCAAATCCCCAACAGAGTGTGTCAAGCCTTTGAACATTTGCCATCTGATAGGTAAGAGATCATGCCTCACAGTGTAGCCATCATTCTCAGGTGAATATATGAGTGAAATTGAATACTTTTTCATATTTAAAGCATTTGTATATTTTTTCTTGTAAATTGTCTGTTAATGTTTTCCCCACTTTTTTTTTTTTACATTATTGATCTCCTTTGTTATTTTAACAGTTCTTTATATATTTGGGAGCTAGCTTTTTATATTTAGTGTAAGTTGAAAAATTTTCCCCCTATATGCCATTTATCTTTTTGACTTTGCTTATGTTTATACATACACACACACATACACACAGAAACGTTTCTACATGGCCAAATTTATCAGATTATTAAAACTATTTCACAGGAATTCCAGACTCTTAATAGCATTCAAGTAATCTAAGTGGATCCTTAAATCTGAGGTATTCAGTTTTGCACCAGAGAGCCCTAGAGACAGCAGAAGCAGACATTCAGGTAAGGGAATGAGGGCTTAGAGCAAGTATCCCTCCTGGGCTTAAGGATGGAAGGATGAACAGGCTTGTGCAAATGAGATCTTTAGTATGTTAGAGCAGTGTTAACCAAAGGTAGCACTCTATGCATGAAAACAGTTTGTGAATGATAGTAATGGAAATTAGATCATTAAAATGGAAAACAGATTGTGTGCACAACTTAAAATCAAGGACCCAGTCATTCATCTTTGTAGTGCCTACAAGTCTAGCACCTGGAAAATGCTCCATCAATATTTTCAGAAGACAATGAATTGGATCTAAAATGGAATAAGGAACAGTCACAACCGTGGAGTAAAAACATTAACAGTGCTAATTTAGGTACATCCCTGTGCATGTACTTTTAAGTAAATCTGTTTTCTTGAATGTTCAATACAAAATTCATTGAAAAAATCAATCACTGTGTTAATTCAAACTGGCCTTGCAGACAACAGGACTTAGTTCTGTCAACAATAAAATATATCTCGAATGTATCAGGGCATGGGAATTAGAGAATGCTATTGCTTTTCTTTATTCCCACAGCACTGAACATTGTAAATACCTACAAGAGACTGTCAGTGCATCCTTATGGATTATTAAACAGATCATCTGATCTCTAGAAAGTGACTAGTCACTTAGATTTTGAGACCTTGCTTACATCCTCCTTTCCATTCTCTTAAAAATAAGGCTGATTTCCTGAAGACAGACAGTAGACAGGCCCACTCTTGAGGAACATAGCATCTTATGGGAAATTGTTGAACAGTGCTCACAGGGGAGCATTTCACAAGAATCTTTTTTTTCCCTCTAAAACCCAGTGTTTGACTTTTGAAGTAAGGAGAAGATAAACTTTTGTTCACTTGTTGTGTTTCCTTTTGGTCAAGTGTATGCATTCTTGCACAGCTGGACCCAAGACCATTTCAAGATACAATCAGCACAAATACAAATATTTGCCAGCCCAGCTCATGAGCTAGAGAAAAACAGGGAACATCATCCTGTCAGACCATTGCTTTTGTTCTTTCATTGGCATGGTTTCTTCCTAATAGACAGAGCTCACTTTGGAGCCCAGCTGCTTCTTATTTCCTTTCAACATGCATCACAGAGAATAAACATATGATTAACCAATCCTGACAGCCTTAAATAAAGCACATCATATCCTTCTTTGTCCCCTTGCAGTATCAAAGAGGCAACCCCATGCTGCTGCTGCTGATTCAAAATGTCACCCTCCAAGAAAAGGGAGTAAAGATAAAGAAAAAAAGGAAAGTTCCAGACTGTTGATGTTAGCAAGCCTTGTCAATACAAATGTCCACACCTACAAATCCTTACCTTTGCAGATCAGATTCCATTTCACCAGAGCCCATTTCACAAGACCCCACTATTCAGGTGTTAAAATAGAGGGAAAGAGAATAGACATGGGACATTCATCTTTTTGGAAACACCCGTCGTCCTGTATTAGCATGGACTATTGGACTATGCTGTTAGAGAAGCAGCTCTCATTCTATTTTATTTATTTATTTATTTAGTTAGTTAGTTAGTTAGTTATTTCACGAAGAAGTAGAGATTCAAGAATACAGTTGCACTATAAGGAACTGATTGATTTGATAACTGTCATTATCCTGAATGTGGGACTATGTTTTATTCAGTGCTGTAACCCTGAGATCCAGTAAGGATAGATAGCTGCTTCCAGGTTGATGCTCATTAACATTTACTAAGTGGACCTCAGGCTGTGAGTCTTAGATCTGCATCATCAGCACCACTAGAAATGCAGATTCCTGGGCCCCCCTCCAGACATGCTGAATCAGAATTGCTAAGTGGACTTTTTGATGATGGCCATTTTGACTGGTGTGAGATGATATCTTAGATTGGGAGTTTGGGATTGACATGTACACACTGCTATATTTAAAATAGATAACCAACAAGGACTTACTGTATAGCATAGGGAACTCTGCTCAATATTCTGTAATAACCTAAATGGGAAAATAATTTACAAAAGTATAGATACATGTATACATATAACTGAATCACTTTGCTGTACACCTGAAACTAACACAACATTGTTAATCAACTATATTCCAATATAAAATAAAAATTAAAAAATAAAAAGAAATGCTAAGTGAAGCCCAGAGATCTGTTTGAATGAGTCCTCCAGGTGATGCTGATGAATGCTCAGGTGTGAGAACACTGGTTTACTAAAAGGAAGAAAAAAGGTAAGAAGGAAATGGAGTGGGTAAATGATAGTCAAATTAGATTTTGAAATGCATGCATTAATACTCCTCTCAGGCACCAGCTTTTCTGGGAAGCTCTCTCTGGATCCCCCTGCTTGTGACGAGCCTGCTAGCTAGGTTAGTTGTTTCCTCCTGGTGCTCCCATAGCCCCTTGTCATCCAACTGCAGGGGGTTAGACTCCTTAATTATATGCTCTGTCTTCCATAACAGACCATCCTGACTAACTTTTGTAGTCTTAATGCTAGTACAGTTCACAGAGCACAGTGGGTATGAGTATTTGTTGAATGAATGAGTGTACACAATATTCCTTTGCCAATATCAATGTCCACAGTCATATCCCCTGTTTTTGGTGTAGCGGTACATCTATGAATGAGAAAAGGCAGAAAGAGGAGTGTCCTTTTAGAATTATCACACAGAAAATATAAGAATATCCCAATACATATTTTTTTCTAAATAATACAATTGAAATTTATTTATATATTTATTTTTCTAGGTTATTTTAAAAACATTTTATTAAAGTTTAGGTGATTTACAATATCATGTTAGTTTCAGGTGAATAGCACAGCAATTCAGCTATACATATATTTTTGAAATGTGCTTTTCTTTTCAAATGACCATGTATGAAAGACATAGAATCATGAAGACACATTTCTCCTTCACATATGTGAAATAGCACAAAAGCTTGTTGACAAATAAGTGTTCATAACATACCCTGTATTAGTTTGCTGGGGTTACTGTAACAAAATACAACAAACAATGAGACTTAAACAACATACATGTATGTCTCACAGTTTTGGAGGCTACAAGTCTGACATCAAGGTGCTGTCAGGGCTGGTTCCCTCTGAGGCTGTGAGGGAAGGATCTGATCCAGGTCTCTCTCCTTGCCTTGTAGATGTCTGTCTTCATGTTCACATGGCATTCTCCCTGACTGCCTATCTGCTTCAAATTTCCCTTGTTTATAATGATACTATGTTACTGAACTCAAGTTTGGCTGTTCTCCACTCTAAAGCCAATTATCTGAGAGGCAAGTGTCAGTAGAAATGAAAGGTGCTTTATTCAGAAAAGCCAGCAATCAGGAGAGATGGTGGACTTGTGTCCAGAGACCAACTCTGAAGATTCTGCTCAGCCATGACAGTTTTTAAAGGAATAAAATGGGGGAGAATCTCAGTGACTCATTGAGACAGGAGGTTGGGTTCTTCATCCTTCCACACTGAGTGCAGACTGGCTGACTCTCTCTTCAGATGTTATCTTTCCTGTGTGATCTGCCCACAGGACTACTAAGGGGGCTAGTAAGGGTAGAGTGCTAGTCATTTTTTTTTTAACTGCTTCATTCTTACTTCTTTTTATTCAGGAGAGTGTAAGTCAGGAGTTAGGTTAAATTGCCTAGTGATCTCATTCCTATAATTAAACTCTTTTAAGATTAGAAGGGGGCAGAAAAGGGCAAATGGGAAAGGGATAGAAGAGCTACTTTCAGTTATCTTGCATTAGGACCCCACCCCATGGCTTTATTTCAACTTGATTAACCTCTGCAAAGACCCTATCTCCAAATAAGGTCACATTCTCAGGCACTAAGGATTAGGACTTCAACATATGAATTTAAGGAGACACAATTCAACCGATAACATACCCCAACTGTTCTCCTGCTCTTGAAGTATACATGGCCTGAGAAGAAACAAGTAGCAAGACTCAAAGACTGGTGGGGTTCCTATGAGGATTAAATGTTTCATGACAATGTCTGGCATATGGTAAGTTCCAGAGAAGCATTGTTCTGGCTGTTTGTACTGGACTTGATGATATGCCACTTCACTCAGTCTAAAATGCACTTCATGTTCACATTTTACAGTTTCTGAAATGCATCTCACATTACAATGAGATGTACATTAAGATGAAGTTTTTTTTTTCTTCTGAATACTTTCTATTTCAAGAGTGCATCTTAAAATCAATGTCATTTTAGAGTTGAAGAAATAATGTCATAAGTGTTGCCATTTAATGAGAACCTATTAAGCACCAGATTGTAGACACATCTTCATAAATCTTAAATCAGTTCTGCAAGGAAGGTTTTAGTATCTCCAACTTATTGGTGGGAGCAGGGATTTGCAGACACAATAAACTCTCTGAAGGCCACACAGTGAATCAGATGGCAGAGCTAAGATCTGCAACCAGGCCTGTGGAATGCCTGGGCCCTTCCTCTATATACAACGCTGAGAAGGTAGATGTTTGTGTGTTTGCTTGTTTTTTGTTTGTTGTGCTGCGTTGCTTGTGCTCTGTGATGGTTTGTGAGAGGACCCAGCTCTGTTCAGTGTGTAGACAAACCTGTTTGCCTCCAATGCCCTTTTGGCCAGAGTAGCATCTGATGTACTGTAGAATTAACATTTCTTCCTCAGACCATGTAACTAACAATTTATTCTCTTCACCATCTTTATTATATCAGTACATAATTCTGTCACAATGAATACTGCTGTGTTCATTAATTATTGCTTACATATATACTTTCACTCCCTAGTGAAACTACGAGCTTCTTACAATCAGGAATTGTGTCCTGAGTTTTTAGCACACATGGTATCTTATAAAATGGAGGAAACAAAATTTAAAAACAAAAACAAAAAACAACCTATAGGTACTTAAGAAATGTTTATTTTCTGTGACTAGGTTTAAAAGGCCTTCTGAGATAATGGTTAGTTACATACATAAACCTGATAACATCCTAATATGCTAGTAGAATAAGGTACTCTGTGTAATACATGTGTATAGATGAATAAAGGTCATCTGAAAATTGTTCTCTGCTTTTACTGGGTTATTCAGAGATGGCAAAACCTGTCCATGTGCTGTCACTCCTCAACCCTAGCACCCATGGAAGACATTACTAGTTGATCGTGGAGTTTTTTCTGCTGGGGTCAGAAGCAGATGCCGACGGTTTTGCAATATAGCCTTGTAGCAATCACTACCAATCTATTCAGGGTGACATATAAAATGAAGCCAATTTGACATCTCTTGTCTCACTTACCTGTGGTTTTGAACCTGGAGAATGCAGAGCATTAAGGAAGAGGAATTATTGAACTAAAAAGTGGTCAGCAGAGATTTGTGACCTGGGGGTCTCCCAAGTGGCCGCGATACAAACATTCTCTTTATTCAGCTCCAGTAACACTAGCCCTGATTTAAAAATTACATCAGTGTGACACTATGGATGGACCTTGACTGTAAAAGTCAGATGGAGAATGACAAATACCATAAGGTTTCACTCATATGTGGAAAATTTTAGAAAATAAATAAATAAGTAAACAAACAAAACAAAAGCACATAGACACAAGGAGCAGATTGGTGGTTACCAGAAGGGAAGGGGAATAGGGGAGGGTGAAATAGGTAAAGGGGGTCCATAGTGTGGTGACAGATAGAAACTAGACTTTTGGTGGTGAGCATGCTGTAGTGTATATAGAAGGTCAACTGTAATGCTGTACTAATGAAAACTTATACAACATTGTAAATCAGTGTTACTTCAGTTAAAAAAAAAATACTTGGATATGCCATATGTTGAGTTTGAGTTAGCCCAAGGAGCAAATATTACTGTTAAAATTCTGAAGTTCTATATATCTGTTAAGCATGATCATTTCTATTTGTGCTTTCCACGTTGTTATTAAATAAACTAAAATTATATTGACATTATATTTTTCAAATAAATTTAAAAATAAAAAATTACAGCAGTGCTGGAGTAATTTGCAGTAATTTGGGTTATTTGTTCAGAAGTGACCCAAGATGAACTTAGGCTATGACACTGTGCTCTTCATCCTTCAGGCTTTTACACACTGTCCATGCTCAGGCTCTTCCCCAAATCTGTTAAGTCTGCCCAATTTAATCATAAATTCCAAGAAAGGAGTCCAGATACTGGTCTTTTTTAAATAGCTCCCCAGGTGATTTTAAATGTGCTAGTCAAAATATTATGTATTTTATAATAACTATAAAAGGAGTATAAACTTTAAAAATATAGTGAATCACTATATTGTACACCTGTAACTTATATAATATTGTACATCAACTATACTTCAATTAAAAAAATACTCAAGAAAAAAAAGAATTATAAAAAACAATATAGAACTCTATGCCAAAAAAGTGACACCTTCTGTTTATAAAAATTTTCAGGCACATCACTAGTCCTTGTAGTTTCCTCTATGAAAAGGATAATAATGTAAATTAAAGGGACAAGAAAACATTTATTTAATTTGACTGAAATGTCCTGCTCCATCCAATATGGTAGGCCCTAGTCACATGTAGCTACAGAGTACTTAAAATAGATAATCAAACTATGTGCTGTAAGTGTAAAATACATGCTACATCTAAAGACTTCAACCAAAAAAAACTGTAAAATATCTCAGTAATAATTTTTACATATTGGTTACATGTTGAGGTGGTAATATTATATATATATATATATATATACACACACACACACACACACACACACACACACATATGAAATTATTTTTAAAAATGTGCAGTCAAAGCAAAGAACCAGTGTGGGAGGGTATTTGTTGATAATAGTACCACTGAAGAAGATGCCTTCTAGGGGCATTTAAAGGGAGGCTGTTGGCAAAGAAAAGTCCTTAGCAAACTTTCACAAATGTATATACAATAGTGAGATTTTAGGCCATAATATCCCGTGACAATCTTTAGGTCGCCATCACGAATGGACTCCCAGCCCTCACCTCTCCCCACCTGATTACACATCTGTTGGATAGGAACACATCATCACACATGGTAATGAACCTCTAGAGTCACAGGGTTTGTGAAATCTCAGGTTATTTATAGGTATTTCCACATAGCATTTGGCCATTTTTTCTGTCCTATTAGAAAGTGTTTGTCCAGAGGGAAAAAATAATTACTTGCTTCACATTCACAAATTACCTAAAGGTATTTTCTTCAAAATTGCTATTTCTGGTGATTTGCTGATATTCAGTTTCACTGAAGATTTAATGTTTATTTTCTTGAGAAAAGAACATCTTGAAGCTTTCATGAAGTGTAAGTTTCAGAGAATTGTATGGGATTTTTTTTCTCCCTGGTGCAAAATGCAGAGAGTAGTTATTGTTGTGCTGTGTTTTGTTTTATTAAATAAAAGCAAACTGCTTCCAAGGTTTTTCGTCTCACCACCTTGGATACGCTTCATTGCATTGGCTTTTCTCAACAGCAGCTTCACCTCACGTGAAGTAACAGGGTGAGATGACCACGAACAGAAGGCAACAGAAACTTGGGCCCCAGGAATAGAAGTGCAGTGTCTAGTTATGTACTCCTCCTTACTTGCTCTGGCCATAGCACCCCTACTCCACCACCAAAGCCTTCTTAAAATATCTTAATCCCATCTCCTATTCCAAACTGTTGTAGCTGAAGTTATTATTTACACCTAATGCAATCCTGATGTTTGCCTCTTTATATACTTTTGATCCATTTTCCACTATCTTGCCCTCCTCCTTGAAATGCTTGGACAAATATTTTAGGTGAAACTGGAAAACACTGCCAGTCGAGGGGCTTTCCCTTTGCTTGCTCCATGCTGGTTGATAAATATTTAACAGCATGTAATATTGCAAGAGGAAGAAGTGCAAATTTTGGAATGGAACTCAGAAACATAGCTAGGGCAATGAAAGGTGATAGCAGATGTCAGGAAAAGAAAATAGAGTAAATAATGTTGACATTATTTTGCCTAAATATAAAATAGGATTTGTGTTCGTTCTAGCCACTCCATGGCAATGGGGTACCATTTTCCTGTTTGTATCCCAAGAGGATTGCAACAATTTCTTGAAGGTGAATTTACACAGCCCCTGAGAGAAATGATTTCCTACAGCCCGATGTGTCTAAGTGGAGGCTACTGGTCCATCTTCAGAGATTCATGAAAGTCATATCTCCATCACTTTGAAGATGCCCTACACAGTCCTGGGTTTTGGAGTCAGTCTAAAGGCAAATGCCAGCTCTGACCCTGACTACTTGATATTATGATAGTTGATACACTATTTTCACACAATTCTCCAGGAAATTCTTCAAGGGAAATACCCAATAGTTGTGTGATTCTTGAGTCACGGTGCCTGGTAAAGGAGCCCTAAGTCTAATGCAGGACTCTGATTAATGGACAAGCACTTGTGGTAAAGTGCCCGATACAGAAAAGTGACATATCTTTCGTGGACCCATACAAGGCACTTGTCTTTCACCAGGACAAAGGAAGGTCTTTCAGAGAATGGCAACACGCACCCAGACTTAGCAGAGCAAAGGTCAGGACAGGGCTTTCTGGGCAGTTTGTGCTTCAAATGCAGATACCCCCAAATCTGGATCCTTGGAACAATATAAAATTGTGCTCAGGGCTGGGAGACCTAGCAGGCAGGAGTTGCTGAGTTAGTCTTTCCATGGGAGTGTGAAGCTTTATTCTCCTCATTGCTTAAGTACAAACTGTGGTGAAAACATGAAGACTTTATTTCTTTGCAGAAAATGACCCTGAAAAGAAAGCCAGCTGCTAATGTTTGCAGTGGCAATGAAGAGAAAGGGGTGATTCTTAGCCAGAAAATAGCTTTATAAATTACTTTGGTTTTATATTTATAGAACAATTCAGAGCCTATAGGGTTCAACTACATTTTCCACTTATAGTTAGGGCATCTAGAGTTGGAATTACATGCTACAGTGTATGCAAATTGGGATAATTTAGAATATCATAGAACATTTCTTGTAAATGACCAGGGTCTGCTCTAGTTTTGAACATTATGACCAAAGTATAAAGAAAATCATGCCCTGAAGCTCAGCTTCAATCAGTGCAGCTTGTTCTGATGTATTATTTCCCCACTAATATCACAGCTTCTGTGATAGCTGGAGGCTCATGGTGGAGAACACAGGGAAACACAGCCAGGCTCACAACAACACACCAGGATGGCTTTTTGTTGTCCTTCACACTTATACCTCTTGAATGAAACCACAACTAATTTTCTGAAGACAAATGGAGACTTATTCAAATGAGTTATTGAACAAAAAAACTTATCAAAAACATCCACCATGATTTCAAAGTTTAATGTGTCATCATGCTAATTCTTGTTGGTCTCTCAAGGTTGGCTATTTAATGAGACTCGTGACTTGCTTGATAGATGATACAGGATGAGGCCCTTGTGCAGAAATCTCTATGTTACCAGCAGAACAGCGATTCCTCAGCTCTTGTCCCCTTGAAGGAAAGAATTCAGTGGAAAGACATAGTACAGTTTCAAACAGTAGGAGTTCTATTAAACAAAGCAAAAGCACACTCTCAAGAAAGGAGGAGAGTGGGCCGTCTGGGGGCCAGAAGCAGCCCCACAGAGAGGGTAGGGTTGGTTTTCTCAGAGTGGTGGCATGCCTCCACTGTGTCCTGTGGCATTTGATTGACAAGTTGATTGACAGCTTGAGGTTATATAACTTTTCTCCTTGGGCACAGGCGCTTACCCATAAGCACTCAAGCAAAACCCACGGAAGGTCGGTGGGGGTGGCGGTGGAGGTCGGGGGCCGCAGTGGTAATTCATTATAAATATGTCATAATGAACCCCGGGCCTGCACTGACTGGTGCAGTGCTGGTGCTCTGGAAAGCCCTTTGGGTTTTTGAAATCTCGTTTGGCCCTGATAAGACCGGAAACTTAGCGGTCCATAACCACAAAAGGGAGGATCTCTGGGCATGTTCTGGTCACAGGTGTCAAGGTGGAGGAGGGAAACATGACCCCATCCGGGATGGGGCAGGACCTCCTCGTGTTTGACTAGCTACCTAATATTTACTTCTGCAGTTGTTTTTCCTACTGGGCACTGAGGGGATTGCAACTGGCTTCCAGTCCCAAGGTTTAAGGCCAATCTAGGAGGTCATTATATTGTGGCAGCTGGGGTCCCTGAGGCTGAGAGAGATTGTGGGTGGAGTTAAGTTTGACGTTAACTTGACAATACAGAGGTAATCCACAAGACAAGGGTGAGAAGAAAAGAAAAGACGTTGAACACTGACAGAAACAAGGAGGAGAGAAATATGGGTGTGTGTGTCGATTTAGAATGTAGAGTGAAGTAGTCATCACTCTGAATTTTGCTTATGTGTGTTCAGGGGCTGAAACCCAGTATAGGATTTTATCTTGCTACCCTGGAGTGAGAGTCAGGGTTTAGTGATTTTAACTCAACATCATCCCACTCTCAAAGTTCTTAGACCAACATGTTGAAAAATGATCTTTTAGAGAAATTAGAATTCTGGATGTTATAGAATCTCCTCCCCAATATTAGCTGCTTACAGAATTCTATCCTCCTTTCTCGGAGGCACAAAGTACTCCCCATTGAGTTGCAACCCTTGTAGTTTGGTGTGGAAATGTAACCAAAATGTCTCCAGAGAAATGCATGTATGATACTTGCCAATTCCAGGCATGGCCCAGAAGAAACCTTCCACAGGTACACCTCCATGGTCTTTCATTCTGAACGTAGGATGCCAATACCAACACACCTGAGGAGAAGATGGAGTCATAAACTGGAGAGACCTTCAGTCCCTAAATCGCTGAGTGGAGTAGAGGCACCTGCCAAGCCGGAAAATCCATTCTGGACCATCATCTGAGGAAGAAACAGGCTTCTATTGTATCTGAGTAAGCACACATTGGGGGTTGATTTCTGACAGCCATCCTATCATGCTGGCGATGCTTTGATTGCCTCTCAGATCCACACTGGGACCTTCTGTGCCCTGCTGTCCACCCAGAGAAGCTATCTCCATAGACTACAGCCCCTGGACTCCTTTGCTCTCCTGCTTTTGGTTGACTGTAGCCAACAAGATACATTGGCAGCAACTTAGAACATGAGAGGACCCAGCAGGAGATGAGAAAAGAGGATAACAGAGGAGGAAGGTGTTTATCCTCATGCTCCCTCTTGGTAGCTCCCTCAGGCATCTACTCTAAGGCACCTATAACTATCACTGAATGCTGGAGGCACAGAGCCTTCCCATTCTCCTTCAAACCAAGAGTGTTAATGAATTCTCACTGTACCTGGGTGACTTGCCAAGTCTTATTTTTTACCTTAGCTCTGCCTGCACCTTTGTAAATAGGTATTTCCTTAAAAATCTATTCATTTAAACCATGTTGATCATGCCATCTATTCCTTCTGGGACTCTGGCAGATACAAACTCTGTAACTATCTCATTCTCTAACCATAAACTTGCCCAGTCACCTCCCTCAACCCTCAACATTTTACTGATGATTTCCTGAGAAATATAGAAAGGGAATGCTTTCAGGACTTCCCTGGTGGTACAGTGGTTAAGAATCCGCCTGCCAGTGAAGGGGACACGGGTTCGAGCCCTGGTCCGGGAAAAGCCCACATGCTGCAGAGCAACTAAGCCCGAGAGTCACAACTACTGAGTCCGCGTGCCACAACTACTGAAGCCTGTGAGCCTAGAGCCTGTGCTCCGCAACAAGAGAAACCACCACAATGAGAAGCCCGTGCACTGCAGTGAAGAGTAGCCCCCGCTTGCCACCACTAGAGAAAGCCCGCGCACAGCAACAAAGACCCAATGCAGCCAAAAATAAATTAATTAATTAATAAAAGAAGAAAAAAGAAAGGGAATGCTTTCTAGTCTCTTCCTATGCTCACCATTAACACTGTGCAAATAAAGGCCCAGAGAAGGAAGTAGACTTTCCCAAAGCATTCAGCATTTTAAGCATAGAACCAGGTCTCTGGCTGAAAAGGAGTGAGCATGAAGGGGAGAACTTTCTAACAAAAGAACACAGCTGGAACTGGAAACATCATTGTTCCTTTCCGCCTGACACTTCTTTGTCTGGATGCCAAGGATGGGTCACCCTTGGAAACATTCCTTGCCATCTGTTCTCAACCAGTTAGGAATGTTGTCAAGAAGTGTGTTGGAAATCCCATCTTAGACCTAGGAACCTGAGCTTCCTGTTGTGAATCCACAGGGATTCCTCAGAACCCCTGCTTCTGCACTGATCTCCTGGGGCAGATGTACCTGAAATCAGCATGTGGGGTTGGCCTAGGTCCCTCCCAGAGAGAATCCCCCATTGACATATGGCAGTAGAGACATTCCCACCATCTTCCTCAATATGCTTCACAGATGGAATCTGCTTTGGGGAAATGTGAGAGCCTCTGCAAGGTTATCCTGGTTAGCTGGATGGTGGGGGGCGGGGGCAGGGACCTAGGGTCCCCAGCCATCTTAGATAGCAGCAAGCAGATAGAAGAGCTTGGAACAGGAATGGAAAGCCCATCCCGTAGTTCTCAGAAGAATGGTGATTGCATTTTCTCTCTTGACCTTCCTCATCACCAGCTTCATATTTCAGGGGCATTGGGGCAGGGAGAGGTCAATGTGGCCCCTTAGAGACACTTGGCTCACTGACCTTTTAGTGCCTTCTCTCCTAAATATCTCATATTTCTAGTCTCATTTCCCTGACATCTTCCAAATAGCACACAAAGTAACTCCTAGGAGAAGGCACTGTGAGTTCTTTGAGGGCAGGGTCTGTAATTTACAAGGCTTTGTGTCTGTGGCACCCACACCAGGTCCTGGAAGGTAGCAGCTGTTCATAGAATGTTCACAATCTTAATGACACCCAATGAATGTGGTTGAGAATGCCCAAAATATCAGGAGGCAGGAACTAATTTTAGTAATTAATTTAGTAATTTTGGAATTAATTTTAAAGTTTGCCTGCCTTGAAGACCACCTTTAGAAAACTTAAGAAAAAGAATGATCAAATGCCCTTTTGCAGGAGATTTTAATGCTGTAATAAAATATACGTTCCATTGCATTTATAGGAATCAAAACTATAAACTTCTGTGGTTAGTCAAGTTGTGAGAAATATGACTCCTAGTATGCCAATTACTTAGCCATTGGGTTAATCATCAGCTATATCTTTATTCTTATTTTGTACCTTTGAAACTCCCCAATACTATGAATTCCCTGCATCTTTATGATATTTGTCTGATAATTCTGTTCTAAGTGCACCCCAGCTACTGATCACCTGCCCTCAACCCTGTGTTCATCTGATATTTTTGTTTCTATATTTTCACCAGACTGCATCATTTAAGTTTTAATAGACCTCAGAAACCTAAAAAAATATATAGCTCATCTTCCCTGTCCTCTTACTCCTTCCAAACTTCAATCTAAAAACCCAATCATACATTTGCCCCTCTCTTTTAGCTCCGTCCTCTGCTGTGGTTCCCCTGTTTATCTTCCTTTCTTTCTGGAATAGTCCTTAGAAAGTATCCCAATCCAATATCATCTGAAGGTTCAAACAATATTTTTCTGACTGACTTTATAATAGATGCCCTGTTTTTATAAACAGAAGGATGCAGAGAGAGAGAAAGTTTGTTTTTTTTCTGTTTGGAAAGAAAATTGAGATTTATAATATAATTTTAGAACTGAAATATAACTGAAATATCAAAGAATCCAGGACCCTATTAGATAAGGAAGCCATGATTCAGAGAGATGAAGTAATTTACCTAAGCTCACACAGCAAGTTGTTACAAATTTAAGATTATACCGGGGTATCATAACTCCCAGTTGAATCCTCGTTCCAACATTTCAAGAGTCAATTTAGCTAACGTTTGTTGATTAACCACCACAAACTAGAATTAAAGTCTAACTGGAAACCTGAGGCAGCTCATACAGGACCCTGTCCTTGAAATGCATGCAGTCACCTAATAACTACAAAGACCAAAAATTACACAGCTTCAATTTACAAATAATTTATACTAATATCAAAATTCAAATTACCAGTACGTACCTAGAGCTGTATAGTTTTCAAAGTTCATACAGACCTATTAGCTCCGTGGTTTCATTTCACCTTGGGGGATAATTGTTCCTTATATTGAATTCCTCTTTTGGTCTTATCATTTTGCAGCTCATTCTTGCTAGAACCTAAAGCAGTAAAACAGACAATCCTGACAGTCTCCAGAAAGAGTTGTGAGTGCAGCCGCGCAAGTCCTCACTCGGATGTGATTATGGACGGGTTTATTTTGCCAATCAGGGGATTTAGAGTAAATCATACTTTCCCAGGCTCTCCACTTTCACACACTACACTTACTGCCTAAAGCAATATTCCTCAAACTTCAGTATTCATCTGAACACTGGGCTTCACCCAGAGAGTCTCTGATGTAGCAGGTCCTGGTGGGGCCTGAGAATTTGCTTTTCTGAGTTCCCAGGTGATGCTGATGCTGTCGATCTGGGACATGCATTTTGAAAAGCACTGGAAAAGCTGTCTTTCCCTGCTTCCACTTATGACTCAACTACTACTAATCTGAACCTGTGACCTACCCTCTTAAAATGAGCACAGGTGGCTCTTTGGGGAAGCCTCCTTGACTTCCTTCAGCACCTCCAAGGGACACGTCCTTGGTGTCCCACTGATGTCTGGACTTTCCCTGTCATGGTGTTCAGCACTGCATCATTGAATCTGTGTTCTTGAGTGGTGAGAGGGCAGAGGTAGATTTCCTTGACACTCAGCCCAGGCTGGCACAATTCTTGGCACAGAACAAGGTTTATTCATGCAGAGATGTGTGCCAGAGGGAAGAGAGATAAATTCAACAAGCATATGTTGAGAATTTAAGGTGTGGGAAGATCTGGGCCCAAGATCCATTTGTGAATACATGTCAGGAAGAGTCTACTTGGAAGGTGCGGTTAAATTAATGACTGAAGGTGAGGCAGAGATTTGCCTCTCTCTTTGTATGTGTGTGCTGCTTTTGCTCAAGTGCTGGTGTCCGCTTCCTTCTCTCTGAATCTGAGCTGGCCTTGTGACTTGCCTTGGTCAGGGACATGTGACAGAATTGGCATTAAGCTAGTTCCAGGCCTAGTCTTCTTGAGGCTTTGCAGCTTCTGCTTTTATTCTGTGAAATCAGATGCCATATAAGAAACCCAACTACCCTGAGCCTTCCATGTTGTGAGGAAGCCCAAGATACCTCTGTGGTGAGGCCATGGGGAGAAACATTCCCCACCATCATCCGTTTTACCTTAGTTAGCGTTTCTCTTACCATTTTCCTCTTTTTCTTTCCCCTTTCCCTCTTTGGACATAAGTTTCTGTTAAAGTGGTTCTTTGGCTGGTTGTTTTTAGTACTTTAAACTGCTCATGAACAAGCACAGAAATTTAGCAAAATTATGTAAAATTGATCCTGCAGTTTTAGAATGGCAAATAAATGTACAATTGTTTACATAACAGAAAAGGCTAAGCAGAAAGTAAATTTCAATACGTCAGTATAGAGGCTCTGCTTTATGTAGACTTAATGTGAGATATACACCTTCATATAAATTTGGAAGTTGATGTGAGGGTGAAGCTTTCTTTGACTTTCTGGGCCAGAAGAGATGCCAACTTTATGCAGACAGATGAGTAACCTCTGCTCATGCCACACAGATACAGCTGAGACCAGTGGATCAACACTATTCTGAGGAATAAAAGTCATTTTTTTAAGCCACTAGTTTGGGAGAGGTTTGTTACATAGCAAAAGATAACTAAAAGATATGAAATTTGAATTTGGTGCCTGTCAAGTTATACTATTAATATCGTTCTCTGTAGATGAATGTTATACTATAAAACATCAGTGATATGTTTGGAATGGACTCGTATTCACACATAATAAATGCAATTAAAAAAGACTAAGCTCTCCCCAAAGGTCAGCCATTCAAAATAGTTCATAAGATATTCATTCCATCTATAATAAAAGGCAACATGTATCTTGCTTAAGAGAATGGATTCAGGAATGAATAATGTTAAAACTAGTGATAGTAATAATGATCAGTTATTGAACCCTTACTATGTATATACATTGCGTGTTGAACGACAATTTTCTCACTTAATACTTGCAAAATGCCATAAGAATCATAAGTCATAATGTAATGTGGAGAAACCTGAGACCACCTGTTTGGTAAACTACAATACTGATTCCAAATATTCAAATGTATTTTTTCATCTTCTGTAACTGTAGATCTAGATCTCATCCATATAATAAGGCATACAGACAATCCATCCTTTTAAGTCCACCATATTGTATTTTTAGACATAAGCAACCCCCACCATTGCCAGCAGCAACAAATAATATTGATATGTTTTTAGTGGCAAGAAATGCAACAAATTCCTGACTCAAGTAAGGTTAAAAACGGGGTTAGAAAATGTTAACCACATCTCTTGACTCTGGGAACTCTCAGAGGCATTTTCAAGCTAATGAGCTCTGTGAGTACTATGTAACCTTGCTAGAAATGATTTGACCTTGAAATCCTTTCAGACCATCAACTGACAGCACATACAGATAGCGATATTCCTCAGAATACCGATTGGAAAGTGGTGTTATAGACAAAGGAATGAGGTAGTTGATTGATTTTTAACTGAAACAACAACTATCTTTTGAAGAGCAGAAATGTTTAGTACTTTTGACAATGTACAAGTTATCATTATTTTTCTCTTATGATACATGCTTTCTGTGTCTTTTCAAGAAATCTTCGCCTAATCCATGGTCAGAAAGATTCTCTCTTTTTTCTCACCTAAAACTTACAAAACTTGTATAGGTTATAAGTTTCACATTTATAACTATGATCTATTTTATGTTAGTTTCTGTATATGGTGTGAGGTAAGAGTTGAAGTTTATTTTGTATTTTGAATATGGTATTTAATTGTTCCTAACCATTTGTTAAAAATACTGCTGTCAGTGATATTGACACATTGAAGTGTCTTGGTACCTATGCTGGCAATCAACTGACCATATGTATGTGAGTCTATTTCTGTACTCTGCTTTCTTTTCCATTACTCCAAATGTCTGTCCTTAAAACAGTACCAGAAAGTCTTGATTACTATAATTTTCACAGTGAATCATTAAATGAGGTATTATAAGTTATCCAACTTTGCTCTTCTATTTCTTGTTTTTGATATTAAAAGTCCTTTACATTTATATAAATGTTAGAAGTAGCTTATCAATTTCTGCAAATATCCTCCTGGGATTTCGATTAGGATGTGTTGAATCTATACATCAATTATTTATTAATAACATTGAGTCTTCTAATTCATCAGCATAGAATATATATATATCCTCATTGATTTAGATCATCAAAGACTTTTCTTAGCAATGTTTTATAATTTTCAGTGTATTTTTCTTGAATATTATTTATTATATTCATCTGTAAGTATCTCAATTTTGTTGCTATTATGAATTACATTACTGTTTTAAATTCTATTTCCAACCATTCACTGCCCCTATGTAGAATTTCAATTTATTTTGTATTTTTGCCTTTTATCTTGCAACCTTGCTAAGGTCACTTACTATTTCTGGTAACTTTTTACAGATAATGGGATTTTTCATGTAGACTGCAAATAAAGACACTTTTACCACTTGCTTTCCAAAATATATGCCTTTTATTATTATTATTACTATTATTATTAGCCTTATTGCGCTCATTTAATGACTCCAAGCAAGAGACTTTAAACACATATTTATAGAATATTAGATTTTTTTACATATATAATTATGTTTTAAATTCACAGCACTACATAAATAGATATTATTGTTGCCATTGTAAAAATAAAGAAACTGAGGTTCAGAGACTCCAGTTTACTGTAGTATTAATCCACGTTTTTAATTAAAGACTATCTTACCATTAAAATTCTATTCTAAATGATCCTACCACACCCCAAATTTAGTTATTCCTGGAGACCTATGAGTTATCCTTTCTCCCCTGTAAAAGTGCCCCCTTATCTCTACATTTGCTCTCTCCCGGGATTCTTCTTTCCCTATCTCCTTTCTTCTCACCTTCTTCTCCTATCCCCAGTCATGAGTACAGAGCACCGGCTGTGACCACACAGTGAATCAGGACCTGGGAACTAATGAAAGGCATGCCAGCTACCCTCAAGCTCTCAACAGCTAGTTTAGAGACAGTGAATCATTGAACCGACTTCCAGAGGCAGCATGAGGTATGATGGGTATAGAGAGGAAGGCATATATATAACTGCATATCCCAGTCAGAAAGGACCTACGACACAAAGGGAAAAGTGCAAAAAGACAAAAATCTCATTTTTGTGTGTGTTCCAAGAAAGTGCAAGGTGCCAGGTAGAGCATGATGAGAAATACATTTGGAGTGTGTGTTAGTTACAATTCAGACAGGAAAATGAATGTGACTCAGGTGTTTCAAACAAAGAATTTAATATAGAGAATTAGTTACTGAGGGATGGTAGAATTGGAACGATAAATAGAGAGCAATGAGGCAATGTCGGATTTAGAAAGAGGAGGCACCCCCTAACGTGCTAGAGTCGGAGGGACTTAGAAAAAAGGATAGCATTCACAGGGTTAAAAATCCAGGGCTGCTCACAGGAGCTAAAATCATGGTAGAAGCTTATTAGCAGAGTTGGAACCCTCCTGTAAACATACCTCTGGGGATGCTGGGGGAAACAGAGAAAAAATTACAAAGAAATGCCCTCTCTCTTCGCTTCCTCTGTCTTCAAAACTTCTGTTAGTGTCTCCTATTGAATGAACATAGCAGGAAGCCAGAGGGCAAGAGATTCTAGGAAATGAAGTTTACAGGAACAGAAGGATGAGGAAGTAAAATGAGAGAAAACAGGCAAAGGTCTCAGAGGAGTAAGGAGGGCTGTGAAAAGAAGGCCCAGAGGAGTCTTGGAAGACCATGACCTTGATTCACTGTCTCCTCTGCCGCCTACTATTCTCTGTCTGCATTTCCCAGCTGCTGAGGACACAGATGGCCAAAGACAAGCTATTAAATAAGACCCCGAAAAAGTGTATTATAAGATTCATCTTATCAAGTAGATAGATATTGATATACAATATATATCAAATTATCAATGCTTTTTAAATAAATACAATGAAATTTCAGTTAGAACTTCAATGCTATATGAAGAGGTTGAGATTGAATAAAAGTACTTGAAAGAATATATGAAAGTATAAAGTTTTGAGAATAAATGAGGTCATCTTGAATTTTTATTTTTGAATTTTGAATTGCTGGTACAGCAAATCAGACTACAGAGCTACTGGAATTATGTGGCTAAGGATTAGTTTAAGAATACACAAATAGATCATTGCAATATAAGAGAGAATAAGGCAGCAGACCACCTTGTATGTAAGAATGTGATAAATAGCAATGATGGCATTTTAACTCAGCAGTAAAATGATGGATTGTTTAGTAGATGGTACAGGCAAAGCTGGCTATCCATCTTGAAGAATATAAAGCTGGACTCCTTTATACGTCATGTTAAAAATAAATTCCAAATGGATTAAAGACTTAAATGTGAAAAACGCAAGAAATTCTGGGAGAGTTTACAGACACAGTGAGTGTGTAGGGCACAGTGAGTGTGAACCTATTTAATTTATAAAAAAGTTAAAAGTTATCTATGACGAGATAAATCAAAACACAGAAGAAAACAGAAATGCTTGGGAAAAATTTTGCAATGAATAAAACATACAGATGCCCATTATCGATAAAATACGAAGATATTTTACAAGTTTACAAGAAGAGAACAAATAATGGCAGTGGAAAAAAGTGGGCAAAGGATTAGAAGAGGCTGTTTACACAGGAGCAAATCCAAATGGCCAGCAGATGCTCAAACACAGTGACTATGAGTGAGACACAAAATAAGTAGCAATAAATTCTTTCTTTTTAAAAGGAATGATTATGCTTTCTGAAGGCAGACATATGAAGAATAGAGAACCCTCACATTGCTAGAGTAATGTTACCTCTTTTTTTTAATAAAGTTATTTATTTTATTTATTTATTTTTGACTGTGTTGGGTCTTCATTGCTGCGCGCAGGCTTTCTCTAGTTGCAGCGAGCAGGGACAACTCTTTGTTGCGGTGCAAGAGTTTCTCCTTGTGGTGGCTTCTCTTGCTGCAGAGCATGGGTTCTAGGCATGCGGGCTTCAGTAGTTGTGTCATGTGGGATATTCCCGGATCAGGGCTCAAACCCGTGTCCCCTTGCATTGGCAGTGGATTATTAACCACTGCGCCACCAGGGAAGTCCCAATGTTACTTCTTTTAAGAAACAGTTTGTAAGACTAAAAATTAAAAACGCATATTCCCTGGAATTCCCTGGTGGTCCAGTGGTTAGGACTCAGCACTTTCAGTGCAGTGGCCTGGGTTTAATTCCTGGCTGGGGAAGTAAGATCCCGCAAGCTGTGTGGCGTGGCCAAAAAAACAAAAATGAAAACAAAAACTCATATACCTTTCGACCCAAAAAATACAGCTCTGGGAATCTGTCCTATAAAAATAAAAACTACAGTTCACAAAAGGACTACCATAAATAGAGAATGTTTGAATAAAATATGGTCCATCTATTGCAAGGAATATTAAGGAATCGTGAAAAATAATAAATTGGAGTCATACCAACTGACTTGGAAGGATTTCTATAAGATTAAGAAAAATAGTACACATAAGATTGCACTTTTGTGGAAGAGATATGATATTCAGCAGAAAAAAAATCATATATAAAGCTATAAAAGGTTACATATGTACATAGAAAATATGGAAGGACATATAAATTTGATTATATTTAGGCTATGAATTTGGTTTACTGATAAGGAAGATCTTTTGGTGGAGACAGCAAGGAGGCAAACATAAAGTATGAGGAAGACAAAGCCATACAGATCCCCATCTCTGTGTATGATATGACCATGTTAATATAGTTACATGAAATTGTATGTGTATATATACACATGCATGCATGTAAATGCATATATATGTATATATACATTTGCTCATAAAGATAAAAAAAAATGATGAATAAGCAGCCCAGCTCGAGCACTTTCTTTCCTGCAGAGATCTGAGTGTCTGAAGGTCTGCACACCACCCATGCTTTGTGGCTGGTGCCAACAGTGGCTTTTTGCTGCACATGTGGACAGAGTTTATTCGTAAAGCCTATTTCTGCAGTTCACGTGGCTCCTTCTAAACGGGCTATGGGATTAATTAGGATGTATGACACTGTTTATCATTTACTTTAGTTTGTGGTTTTCCTAAGTGATTACTCTAAGGCTTAGTCAATTACTTTTCTCTTTCCCTTGGGTTTGCCCGGTATTAGAATTATTTGCATCCATTTCAGAAACACCAAGAAAGTAGAAATCATTTAGCCTTCCTCGGCCTTAGTTTTTTCATCTGTGAAATGAGGATAATGATACCTTCTTTGTCCCTGTCTCAAAGGCATGTGGTGAAAATTAAGATAATTAACTGGATATCAGCTCCTAGTAAAGATGTACCATGTAAATACAACTTCTTTTTGTTCACAGTTTTTTAACTCTGCTACTTCATGTGCCTTTCACTTTTGTACGAATTGCTTGAAAGGAAACAGTGCACCAGATCTGCTGTAATCAAGCAGAAGGTAAAACACTGGAAAATTAAGAGAAATCAAAGTAAATTCACTTAGTTATAGACTGATGATCAGCCATTTTGCAACTAGGCAGTTAAGACTTGGAAAAAGCAACTTAAATCCCAAGACTGAGTTTAATACTCTGTCAAAAACAAAAACAAAAAAAACCCACCTCTCTAAACCATCTCTTCCCCATCCTCACAGCTCTAAATTGTAATTTCAGGCCCTCATTTTCTGTTTCATAGGCTGCTGACATAAGTCCCTACCTTCTGTCTCTCCTGGATACAGCCCGATCTCTGTGCTTTCATCAAAGCAAGATATTTTTTATTTTTTTTTTAATTTATTTTATTGAAGTATAAGGCTGGGAAGGTGGCCTGTCACCAGCAGTGCCCAGAGAGTACCAGCCTGGCCCTGTAAGACGCCCCTGTAAACACACACACATCATTCATCAGTGATGATGGCATGGGGGCTCTGGTCAGCTTCAGAAGCTGGGATTTGGACTCCAGAGCTATGGCTGCACCGGCCCACAGTTGCATGACCTGGAGAGAGGCCGGACAGTCCCAAGCACATTGAGCAAGGCAATGTGGAAATGGACATGCGTGGCAAGTGCCTAATCATGAGAAACCTGCAGAAAGAGGGAGAAAACTTCTTTTTTAACACTTATCTTTTATTTTCATTTTTCCTCAGAGCAAGCTCCAGCCCTACCAACTCCCTTTGTCTCTTCAAATGCTGTTCTTGGGACTGACAGTGAGTCTCAGTGGGTGTTTACAGCCCATGAGTCTTAGTGAACAAAGCAACTGTCAACCCCAAATCCACCAATGTGAATCCACATGCAGGAGGGTGTGCCCAGGTGGGTGGAAGTTACAAACCGTGGCTAAACTGATGAAGTCAGAGCCTAAACCAATGGTGTGCTGGCAAAGGCAAACAATGGGCTCTCAGAGTGGGGAACCCTGACGTTGTGGCATCAGAAGATTTCCATGGTGTAAATACTCGTATTAAGGCCAATTTCAAGCTACCGTTTTTTATCACGGCTCTCAAAATTCCTGACGATTTAAAAATCAGTTCTTTCAAACCAGTATGAGCCAGCAACAAGACAACCACACTGAAAAACCAGCCACTCCTGGGACATACACAACAGTCTTCTGATAATCTTAGTTCATGACAGTGAGATTAAATAAAGAAAGAAATAAGCACTGACCAAGCAAGACTGGAGCCAAAACCAACCCAATATGTGAGAAGCATGGGAGGAGTGTATCTGTGAGGAAGGGAGAGATGTGATCTTTTATGGGGCAAAGTCTAGGCATATGAAGAGAGACCCTGCAGACACCCCACATGTAGCCGGGAGGTTACCGATGCCATGGGCTCTGCCATCAGCACTTCCAGGCCACAGGCTACTGGGTGGTGCCTCTCTGACTGGCTTTCTAATATGGGTGTATTAAATACCTCACATCTGCCAATTCTCATAACACTGGAATATAGGAATTGTTTTTGCACTTTGTAGGCAATGGATCCGAGGCTCAGGGAACTCAAGTAACTTTCTGTAGCACCCATGTTTACCAACACCTTGTGTTAGGACATCTGGATCCCTGTGCATCCTTCATGGGACTGTTTCCATCTCTATGTTATAAGCTATTTGGACCTTGAAATGACTGTTGTCAATTTTACACAAATCTCTATTCAATCCATATTTTCTGAATGAATTAACTTTAGATAACATTTTCAATAGCACAGCAAGGAATAGCCACCTGACAGTAAAAATCACTCCCACTTTCCTCCTGAATAAAGATGACAGCTGAGTGAGCAAGGTGACCATCACTGCTCCTTTTTTAAGAAAAAAATATTAAAATATAGTTGATTTAAAATGTGTTAATTTCAGGTATAAAGAAAACTGGTATGTGTGTGTGTGTGTATATATATATATATATATATATATTCTTTTTTAGATTATTTTCCATTATAGTTTATTACAAGGTATTGACTATAGTTCCTTGTCCTATACAGAAGGACCTTGTTGTTTATCTAAATATAGTAGTGTGTATCTGTTAATCCTAAACTCCTAATTTATCGCTTCCCCCACCACCTTTCCCCTTTGGGAACCATACATTTGTTGTCTATGTCTGTGAGTATATTTCTGTTTTGTAAATATATAATAGTTTACATATGCTAACCCCAAACCTCAATCCATATCTGCACCAACTCCCTCCCTCTCGGCAACCACAAGTCTGTTCTCTATGTCTATGAGTCTGTTTCTGTTTCATAGATAGGCTTACTTGTGTCACTTTTTAGATTCCACATATAAGTGATATTTTATGGTATTTGTCTTTCTCTTTCTGACTTACTTCACTTAGTATGATCATCTCTAGTTGCATCCATGTTGCTGCAAATGGCATTATTTCATTCTTTTTATGGCTGAGTAATATTCCATTGTATAAATGTACCACATCTTCTTTATCCATTCATCTGTCGATGGACACAACTTGCTTCCATGTCTTGGCTAATTACTGCTCCTTTTCTTTTTTTTTTTTGCGGTACGTGGGCCTCTCACTGTTGTGGCCTCTCCCGTTGCAGAGCACAGGCTTCTGACGTGCAGGCTCAGCAGCCGTGGCTCACGGGCCTAGTGGCTCTGCAGCACGTGGGATTTTTCCACACTGGGGCACGAACCCGTGTCCCCTGCATCGGCAGGCAGACTCTCAACCACTGCACCACCAGGGAAGCCCTAATTACTGCTCATTTTAATGTTGAAAGTGTAAATTCTTATAATGCCTGTCGTTTATTAAGCCCCTTCCATGTACCAGCTATTTTATTTATTTATTTATTTGGCCACACCTTGCGGCTTGAGGGATCTTAGTTCCCCAACTAGGAATTGATCCCCGCTCTGGCAGTGAAAGCCCGTGGGTAGTGAGTCCTAACCCCTGGAATGCCAGAGAATTTCCTCAAGTATAAGCTATTTTAGATATTTCATCTTACTTCATCTGCAGGAGAATCTTAAAAGAAACCAAGTCTCATCCTCACCACAGAGCTGAGAAAGAGAAGATCAGACAGGTGAAAAGACTTGCCCAAATCCATACAACGTATAGGTGACAGAGTCAATATTCACCCCAGTTCTGCCCAGTGTCGGACTCTACACTCACCCTTCTTGATGACATACCTCCCTCATCCCTTGTCTTCTGTCAGCCCTCACCCCTGAGCACACCCTTACAGCTACCTCCTTCCCCCCTGACTGTAGTTCAAGTGCACAACATACAGCGCTGTGGGCAAAGCCTTCTCTTCCATGTGAACTGTCCTGGTTTCAACACATTTAAGTCCAAAGCCCCAAATCAAAATATGTGCCACTCAGCACAACCATCACCTCTGTTCAATAAATGTCAATTAGAAAGTTCCAGGCATTATGACATGGCATGACCCACTGGACCTCTTGCCGCAGCCTTAATCGTAATTGGAGCTTGTGTAAGATCCCTCCATTCATCTGTACTAACATATAGGATTTTAATCACAAATTTGCAGCTCTATGTGTCATTACAAAGGAGAAAAAGTCCCTTGCAATGTTGTTAATTGACCTTAATGTAATGTGATGTGTAATACACTCAGCTGGATCCTCAGGCACTCTAGAAATAGAACAGTAAAACACCTCTTAAATCTAAATTATATTTGAAATAGCAGATTAAATTATTCCCAGCAGCCTCAAACAAACCGTGGACTGCTAAAATTTATCTAATTCTTTCCAAACAAGGCGGAAACTCCAGCCTGTCATGCCGATGCTTTATGAGTTCATCTACCTTGAAAGTCACACCAGCGTCTTCCTAATAGGCCACATGGCTGATGCCTGTAAGGGGATGAGTGGTCTAGTGTGAGAGCACTGATCCCACATCTGTGCTGGCTCTGAGGTCAGGCTGACCTAGAAGGATCAGGTGACGTGTCTCAGAGTCAGACAGACCAGGGCTTATTGCCCGTATGGCATTTACCACTCTGTAACCTTGGGTAGGTGACTCAGTGCTGCTGAGTCACGGACCATTCTGGTAAAGGTGTAATATCTCATTTTGGTTTTATCATGCATTTTTCCTAATGGCTACAAAGGTTGAACACTATTTTATTTGCGTATTTGCCATATTTATAGTCTCTTTGGCAAAATGTTTGTTCATGTCTTTCACCCATTTTCTAAGTGTATTTTTACTGCTTAGTTTGAGATTTATATTCTAAATTCTATATCGGTCCTGAGTTAGATGCATCATTTGCAAAAATTTCCCTCCAGTCTGAAGCTTGTCTTTTCATCTTCGTATCAGGGTCTTTCACAGAGCAAAAGGTTTTAGCTTCATGTTTTCCAATTTATTAATTTTTCTTTTAGGTATTATTGTGTATTTGGTGTCAAATCTAAGAACTCTTTGCTTAAGTCTGAATACTGAAGATTTCCCCCTTTGTTTTGTCTAAAAGTTACATTGTATTTCATTTTATGTTTAAGTCCATATGTTTAATTTTTGTATACAATGTGATATTTAAGTTGAGGTTTACTTTTGACCTACAGAGAGCCAACTGTTACAGAACAATTATGTTACTGTTGCACCTTTTTCAAAAATTAGTTGGGTATATTTGTGTGGGCCTGTTTCCTGTTCTTTGTTCTGTTCCATTGATCTAGGTCTCTCTCTCCACCAATACCATACTATTGATCATTGTAGCTGTAGGGTGAGCCTTATTATTGGGTGGAGTAATTCCTTCCACTTTATTATTGGTTTACAAAAATTTTTTTTAGCTATCTAAGGTTTTTGTGTTTCCATATAAATTTTAGGATAAACTTCTCTATGTCTACAAAAATCCTTCTGGATTTTAATAGGAATTAGAGTAAACATACAGATCAATTTAGAAAGAATCGACACTTTTACTATATTAAGTCTCCCAACCCATAAACAAGTATGACTCTCCATTTATTTAAATCTTCTTTGATTTTTTCAACAGCATTTTGTCATTTTCAGTATACTGATTATACATATGTTTTGGTAAGTATATACCTAGGTGTTTCATCTTCATTGTAGCCACTGAAAATGCTCCAACAGATTTTTAACTTTGGTTTCCCCATGTTCATTGTTAGTACTATATAGAAGTAAAATTTATTATTTTCTGTTGATCTTGTATCCTGTGATTTTGCTGAACTCACTTATTAGTTCCAAGAGCTTTCTGTAGATTCTTTGGGATTTTCTACATAGACAATCATATCAGCTGCAAATAGGGTGATTGCTGAGAAAACTATGTTTTCTACCTCTTTCTCACACGCAGGTCTATCTATTCATACTCCAGATTTCAATCTGTGCTTCCTTCCCCATGCTCACACATGAGCAGCATGTAGGAACTGGCAGAAACTTTCAAAAACTGCATCTCATTAATCCCTGTCCATGGAGGAGAGTAGTCCAGATTTATTTTTCCACTGATGCGTATTGCATCACATACATAGAACATTTCCATCTCAAATAGGCAGAGTTATCTATAGTCAGCTTGATATTTAAATAGTATTTTAAAAATCCTGACATTTTAAAAATAGAAATAAAAAAGAAGTCCACCTTACAGATTTACTTACTGTGAATGACAAATGACAAAAAGTATATGAGAGCTCTTTGCACATTATAAATTCTTCAACAGCTGTTAGTGATTGTGGCCAGCCATGAATTTGCAAATTCTCAATCCCCTACATTCTCCACTGCAGGACACAAGAAAGTGGGGGCTTTTCCTGCGTGACTGGAAACCAGGATCTTTCAGATTCTCTAAATGGTAACCAAACAAAAGCATTTCTTAATATATAAGAATCTCCAAAAAGACTTTGTTATCTTCAAATTTATATGCATATGTGGTAGTGTTTGAGGAGGGGATAAATCAACATAACAAAAGAAAAATAAAGCCTGCATTGAATCAAAAGAGCAAAATTTATCCCACTTCTTAGGGGCCTTTTAAATAGATATTAAACTGGACTAAGACACTATAATGACTATAAAAGATTTTAGCAAAGGCAAGTTTATTTTAGTGACCTTTTAAAATCTAATCAATCCACTCATATCCTGTAATCCAGAGGCAGATTCTGTCATAATCAACAGGATGTTTTCAAAAAGCAATTTCTGAGACCCCCACTTGATACCTTTTCTGCTCCCCTACTTCTATGAGATTCTGACTTGTTAGATATTGAATGTTGCAGTGAGATCTTATTTAAAACTAATTCCCAGGCACACTTGGGAGTGACTAACCAAGCCAACTTTAGGGTCTCCCACATGACACAAGACAGTTTGAGTGTTGCTGTGTGTGGGGATGACACTCAGGTATGTAGACATCTGGAGGTAAGTAGAAGGAGGACATTGGGGTCTTATTGGGATCCCTCAAGAGAGAATATGGAAAGGACAAAATGCATCTTCCCCTGCCGTGTAGAATCATAATGTTCAACATCTACTGGTCTGTCCATCACTAAAGGGAGACCCTGTCTGTGACTCTGGTTTTCCTTGCTTCCATTTCCAAAACTGCCTCTAAAGATGAAGTTGTAAAATGAGGGTTTTAGGATGTGACCCTCTGCTGGAATTAATTTTCTTGGGCAAATATTCTCCATGATAAATCACAAATAATTTATTAAGCTCAGAAGGAAAAGAAGAAGATGAAAATAGAAAGTTGAATTTATTATTTTAACCACCAAAAATCTCATCTCTTTTTTGTGAACACCATATTTTCTTTGTAGGAAAAAGACATATCGCATATGCATGAAAATAAGTGCACCTATATTGTATTCCAACCATGCCGATGGAACTAACAAATGCATAGTCAGTCTAGCCATTCCTTTGAAAATAAATTGATTTTTCAGCACTTTTCCCCAAACTCTGGTTGCTTCGAAAATAAAATCATTTTCTTTCTTTCTGACACCAGTGCATTTTAAATGTAAACATTTTCTCATCTAATGATTGTTTTTACGGTTTTCTCCCACTGATTGGACATACCTAATTATCCAAAAACTGTTTAAATAGAATGCATTTTCAGTAATGTCTTTAAAGTGGCTCTTATAGAGATGCAGCTTTCCATGACCTTTAAACCACAGCCACCTTTCTTGTCTCAGCCCTGAATGAAATACGGCATTACAGACAATCTTGACGCCAATACTTACATATTGGTATCAAAATCTACATGTTTTTATTTTTTAATTACCAAACATGGCAGCTCTATGGCCATAAAAGGTGATTGAAAGTCTTTGTACAATATGTGAAACTGGCTGTTTTCCACTTATAACAGGACATGAACCCAGTTTTATCACTGATGCTTATTTTCTGTTGACGTTTCTATGAAAACAAATGTAGATTGGGATTGCCCCACTCTGTTCAAGCTTTGACTGAAGACCATACTGTAGCATGTGAATCAATGTTCTCTCCACTTTGAAAAGCACCTTAAATGGAAGTATAATAGCTTTTCTAGAATCATCTAGTATGACTTTGGTGTGGAGGTCTGAATCAGTTGTCTACTAAGGTACATTGCATTGATTAATTATTTTTATTTGTATACGTGTGTTTGCCAAAACCCAATGTTTTCCTGAGCACTTAAATTGCAATTATTTTTCTCTTCTCTCATGTGTAATTGATGTATCTATGCTCTTATAAGGACTGCATGTGACATATTATCCACATAAATGACAGAATATAGAAAAATATACATATGTGTATGAGAGTTGGGATATTATTGCACTGTCTTCAGCTTGAACTAGAAGAACTGGATTGAATTCCAGTGTTTGTGTAGTGTTTTCTTTTTTTTCATGGGCTGGAATGTATAGCAACAATAATGATGGCATTTTCTTTTTTCTTTTTTTTTTTTCTTTTTGTTTTTTATGCAAGTCACACCAGTCTTCCCATGGTTCTTTGAAAAAGCCAAATTCCCTCCTGCCATAGGGCCTTTGTTCCTTTACTCAGAATGCAACTCCAGGTTTGCATGGCATTTTCTACACTTTCCTTAATTAACTTCTACTCAGCCCACAGATTTAAGCTCAAATGTGATGTTTTCAGGAAACCCTTCCTTTCTGTCCATCATTATTTTGTCCACAGCACTAAAATCTCTCCAAACACAGTGCTTGTCTCAGCCACACGCAGTTATTCATCAGATCATGAGGCGGGGTGGAAATAGAATGACTAGGAGAGCCTTGAACACATAGAATTTTATCACTTGTTAGTGATTTTCACCATGGGTAGGGATGTATGGGTAACATGATCAGGTTATGTTTTAAATGAATAACACTGTCAGCAAAATAATTGATAAAATAACATTGATTTTAGGAACATTTAGAAGTAAAATTTGTGATTAAGATGGGATGATTGGCTTGATATGTATAAAGGGAAAGGAAGGAGGCACCCTGTGGGTTTCTGGCTGGGTGACTGGCCAGGTAAGTTGTGAGGTGTTGACACAAGAAGAGATGATGTAGATTAGGATGGATGGAAGCAGGAGGATGGACAATTCTGTCCAAAACAGGCTGAGTCTGAATTCCTGCAAAGCATCCAACTGGGGTGTGAAGGTTGGATATAGACATGTGAAAGCCATCAACACAACTTGTAGTGTTGTTTACATCATGGTGACTCAGAGCTCGACCAGAAAAAAATGTGAGCATTAAGAGAAAGCTAGAGAATAGAAAATTGACCAGTAACAGAGATAAAGACAGGAAAAAGGCTCAAGGACCTCCAAAGTGCATGTTGCCAAGGCTATTAAAGGATTTTCAAGAAGGATCAGGATCAGGGGCAAACAGTAACTCAGGGAGAAGACTGATTCATTGAAACAATGCAATGTAATCCTCAGATCAGGAATATACTGCTGAGAATAGTTTTCAAGAACCTCGCTAAATCAGTGTAACAAGAACCACCCCCAACTTCAATATCTGATCAGATTCTTCAACCTCCACCATCCCCGGGTAATGTCTGATCACCTTGGCTTGTCCACAGCAAGAATCCTGTTCGGTCAGTTTAGCCAGAACCTCCCTCATCCCTGATGTTTCCTTTCAGTGATTTTCTACCAATTGACCCCCACTCTGCTTCTTGGCTACAAATTCCCACTTGCCCAACCTCTCTCTCCCACTGTAAAATTCCATTGCCCTGGTCTCTATACTAAAGAAAGCTGCCTTACCATCTTTAACAAGTGTCACTGAATATTTTTTCTTTAGTAGTTGTCCTATGGTTATCAGAAGCTCTAACTGTTATCTTGTTGATATATACTTGCGTTATAACAAGATTGTTATGATGAAAACAGCAATATGTATCACTTCATACCGGTCAGAATGGCCATCATAAAAGTCTACAAATAATAAATTCTGGAGAGGGTGTGGTGAAAAAGGAACCCTCCTATACTACTGGTGGAAATATAAATTGGTGCAGCCACTATGGAGAACAGTATGGAGGTTCCTTAAAAAATTAGAAATAGAGTTACCATATAATCCAGCAATCCCACTCCTGGGCATATATCCATAGAAAACAAAAACTCTAATTCAAAAAGATACATGCGCCCACAATGTTCATACCAGCACTATTTACAATAGTCAAAACTTGGAAACAACCCAAGTGCCTATCAACAGACCATTGGCTTAAGAAGATGTGGTACATATATACAATGGAATATCACTCAGTCATAAAACATGATGAAATAATGCCATTTGCAGCAAAGTGGATGTACCTAGAGAATATTTAGAGAAGTAGAATACTTAGAATACTTAGAGAAGTAAATCAGAGAAAGACAAATATCATATGATATCACTTATAGGCGGAACCTAAGAAAGTAATACAAATGAATCTATATATAGACTCACAGACTTAGAAAACAAACTTATGGTTACCTAAGCAGAGAGGGAAGGGGGTTGGGATAAAGTAGGAGTATGGGATGACAGATAGAAAATACTATACATAAAATAGATAAACAACAAGGATTTACTGTATAGCACAGGGAATTATATTCACTACCTTATAATAACCTATAATGGGAAAAATCTGAAAAAAATATATAAAGCTGAGCTGCTTTGTTGTACACCCGAAACTAACACAATATTGTAAATCAGCTATAATTCAATTAAAAAACCCAGAAATATGATGAAAAGTTTTGGAGACTTGGCCAGAGTCATTGAGCAAATAAGGAAACTGAGGTCTGGGAAGGCGCAGGCATGAGCTTCAGGATCACATGGTTGGTGAAAAGCAGAAGCTTATGCTTACCTCTGTCATGCAACTTCAATGACCAGCAGGTTTCCCCTCCCCATTCATGACATAACCCTTCAGTAACCCCATGAAACCCTTAAGATAAAACTTTGTCTTTCAGATCTTAGCAGTTTTTATTGATCTCTTGACAACCTTGGTACCTGAAAGGTGACTGCACAAAGAATCAAATAATAAGTAAAGAGAAAATCTTTCAGTAAGATTTTTGTGAATTTCATTACAATATTCCCCAAAATGTTCTCAACATTAAGTCTATATCAACATTGCAAGTCCTATCCTATGGTGAATACCTGGTATTATTATCGAAAGAGACAGAGAGTGAGTATTTTTATGATTGCATTTTAAAAGTTCTGTTCAAAACTGAACACTTTCATTAAGATATGTGACTTTTCAAGACTGTCTTCAAAACCAGTTCTTCAGCCCTCCCACTCCCACTCCCCTTTAGTCTCCCAGTATTAGGGCCATGCATACTTATTCTCTCATATACAGCATTTTACACAAAAACTCAATCTCACATAAATCCCCACTGGAGGGAGATGGAAGGCAAAGAAAAGCAAAAGGATAATGTAGATAATATTATGTTAAAAACCACGTTGGGAGAGATGCAGTTCCAGAATGGTGGAGTGAGAACCTCCAACGTTCTGATCATTCATAAGAGCAAAAAGAAAATATTGTCAAAATCAATTTTTTCAGAACTTTGGAAATTAAAAAAAGGTTTAAAACAATCTGTGGAAAGTGACTAAATATCAGAACAGCGATCTTTGTGATGCTTTAACCCATCCTATTCCCAGCTCCATCATCACCTGGAAAACCAACAGCCTGCCAGTCACAGTAGTTTTGAAAACTATCAGCCTAGGAGCAACTGGAATAGGCAGAGAGGATTCAGAGCTCCAAAAACGTTCATTTCCCCGAGAACTGTCATTATATTACCCATCTGGCAGCTCCCTGGATACTCCCCATTCACAAGGTTTGTCTTCATCTGACATGACTCAGAACTTGCTCAGTGAGAACAGCTATTTCCCCAGGACAATTTTTGGAAAATGCAAGCTGCAATTGTTTAACATTAGAACTGCATGAGTGATGATAAAACTTGGGGCAGGCTAAAGGATGACAAGAAAAAACTTAGAAGGAAAGATGGGGAATGAGATGTCCACAGTAGACTTTGAAAAGCTCTGAAATATTCCTGAAAATCTAGAAGGCCAGGCACTCTCATAGGACTGGATGCATGCCCAGGGCTGTGACATGCATGGGAGAGGCCCCAGCTCTCACCGTTGAGTGATGGTGAGGTTCTATGTAAGCAGGAAGTGAAAACTAAGGCAGAGTTGTAAACCACCAGACTGTTGAAGATGTGCCTTAATATATGCACAAAGGTCCTCAGCAAAGACTGGGAGATTTGTTGGTCCAAGGCATTTAATGAAATCTCTGTGCAACAATTTACTGACCCTAAGTGAACTGAACAGATTCTAGAGTGGCCACACATGAAAAAAAAAAATACAAACTTTACAGGATTAATTCAAAAGTCACTAAAGAAAAAACAACAGCAACAACAACAAATTCTGGAGGAAGGAAGAAAATGTGACTTCTAGACTTGCCAGATTATATTGTTTAAATGTCTATTTGTCAACAAAATTATGAGACATGCAAATAAATAGGAAATGTTGATCCATCAACTAATACTAATACCAGGCACAACCAGGCTGTCAACTCTCACTATTTCTATTCAACATTCTACTGGAAGTTCTAGGCAGAGCAATTAGGTTAAATAAACAAGTAATACAAGGAATACAAATTGAAAAAGAGTTCTAAAACTCTCCTTACCTGTAGATATGTCTATGTAGAGACATGATTTTGTATACAGAAAATATATATGGATCCTCAAAACAAACTTTTAGAACAAATATACGAGTAGGGCGAGATTGCAGAATAAAAGATGAAATGCAAAACTCAATTGTGTTTCTATACTCAAGCAAGGAACAATCCAAAAATAAATTAAGGAGACGGTTACATTTACAAGATATACGAAAGGGTAAAATACTAAGGAATACATTGAACAAAGGAAGTATAAGATGTGTACAATGAAAACTACAAGGTATTGTTGAAATGCCTTTAAAAGAACCTAAATAAATGGAAAGACATCAATGTTTTCTGGATGAGAAGAATTAACATTAAGATGTCAGTTCTCCAAAACAGATTCAACACGTTCCTCATCAAAGTCTTGGTTGATGTTTTTGCAGAGAGTAACATATTCATACAAAAATTCATATGAAAACGCAATGGACCCCAAATGGTCAGAACAATCTTGAAAAAGAAGGACAAAATTTAGATGACGCATACTGTACACCTCCCAATTTTAAAACTTACAAAGCTACAGCCACAAAAGCTGTGCGGTACTGGCATAAGACTAGATACATAGATCAATAAAATATGATTGAGAGGCCAAAAATAAGTAAACTCAAGTTTATGGCAAATGACTTTCACTAAAGGCCTCAAGACAAATGTCTTTTTAAGAAATGGTACTGGGACAACTGGATATCTGTGTGGAAATGAATAAAGCTAGATTTCAACCTCATCTTATACACAAAAATAACACAGCATTGTTCATAGACATAAATGTAAAACTAAAAATCTTTTAGAAAAAAATGTGACATGGATTAGGCTATGGGCTCTTAAGATACAACACCAAAAGCGTACTTACCAAATAAAATATAGAGAGATTGAACTTTATTAAAATTAAAAATTTCTGTGATGTGCCATCTAAAAACTCAAATTGAAAAGTCAATCTACATAATGGGAGAAAATGTTTGCAAATCACATAGCTAGTAAGGGATGGCATCCAGACTGAAGAGCTTTTGCAAATAATCTAATTTTTAAATGGGCAAAGGACTTAATAAATATTTTTCAAAAGAGGATATACAAATGATCAATAATCTCAAGAAAAATGCTTAATATCATTAGTCTTTAGGGAAATGTAGATCTAAATCGCAATAAGATGTTTCTTCACAGTCACTAAAGACAAAAAGACAGGCAACGCCATGTCACATTGAAGATGTGGAAAAATTGAATTCTCATACACTCTTTTTGAAATTGTAAAATTATACAGACACTTTGGAAAACAGTTTCACAATTTCTGTAGATGTTATACTTAGAGTTACCATATGACCCAGGAATTTATCTCCTAGGAGTTTACCTAAGATAATTGAAAGTATATGTCTACACAAAGCCCTGTGTACAAATACTCCTGGTAGTATTCTTCATAATAGCCCAAAGTGGAAACGACCCAAATATCCATCAACTGATGAATAGATAAACAAAAGGTGTTCTATTCATACAGTGTGATATGATTTGGTAATAAAAAGGAATGAAAAATGGCACATGCTACAATGCAGATGAACTTTGAAAACATTTTGCAAAAAGAAAGAAGCCAGGTACAAAAGACCATGTATTGTATGCTTCCATTTGTGTTAAATGGCCAGACTTGATAAATCCATAAAGACAAAGTAGGCTTCCCTGGTGGTGCAGTGGTTGAGAGTCTGCCTGCCGATGCAGGGGACACGGGTTCATGCCCCGGTCCGGGAAAATCCCACATGCCGCAAAGCGGCTGGGCCCGTGAGCCATGGCCGCTGAGCCTGCGCATTCGGAGCCTGTGCTCCGCAACGGGAGAGGCCACAACAGTGAGAGGCCCGCATACCGCAAAAAAAAAAAAAAAAAAAGATTTTGATCAGTTAAACATCTATATACTCACCCTTTAGAATTTTATAGATTATAAAATTCTACAGTAATCCACATGGGCCCCTTTTTATGTATTCTCTCACATTACTCCCCAAGTCATTTTTGGGGTCTCTCACATTACTCCCCAAGTCATTTTTGGGGTCTCTCACATTACTCCCCAAGTCATTTTTGGGGTTGTTCTCAAGCATATTCATGAGATTACACTTTTACATTAATTGAAAATTCAGCATAAATCCTTATTTTATCGCACGTAATGATTATCATAATTCCCTTCTTTTAAACCCAATTATTTTTCAATTAGAAATTCAAATGATTTTTAAAGTTTCTATCTTCACCTTTAAGTGACAGAGACACTCCACATAGATTATTTCAATTATATTTTAAAATATTGTGTAATGATGATATGTTTAAATGTCATCTAAAGTATTGTGATAAGAAAACCAAATTCATTAATGAAATATAAGATGATAAATATCTAATTATTTCTTGAAAATCTCCATTAAACATTTTTAGCATTTCATTAATGTGTGGAAGAAGCAGAATAGAGTTTTTAAAAAATCCCTTAAAGGTTTTGGTCATCTCCTTCTATGCTCCAAGAGCTGTTAATTCATTTATAATCTGCTTGGACCCTATGTCATTAGCAGGTGAGCAGGAAAGGACTTTGAGGTCCCATAGGAACAATACGTGTGAGAGGGCAGAGGACAAGGAAGGCAAGCATGTTACCTTCAGAGAACTCGATTGGTTTAAGATCGTTGGAATCCATGGCATATAAGGAAACGCAACAAGAACCTTTTCATTTATCTCATTTAGTCCTCTAAAAACAAATCTGTAAAGTTAGTGCTATACACAGGAGGAAATTATGACTCAACCTCTGTTAAGGGTCTTGCATCAACTCACCAAATCCTGAAAAAGCAGAGCTGAGCTTCAAACTCATTTTTGTAATTCTTCTGTAAGTTTTTGCCTTTATCCCAGCTGCCTTCCTCAGTGTTACTGCTGTGGAGAAAATGGCATAGGGTCAAGTGAGGTAGAAAATGAATAGAAACTTGAAAAAAAGGGGCACTGAAGGGATATGCATCTCATTCGTCCCCAATAACTATGCCCAAGACCACTTTGCCTGACTTACAGAAGCCATTCTTGTGAAACCTTGCTGAACTAAAAGGGAAATTTCAGGTTGTGTTTCTGTAAAGATGGATAATCCCAGCAAATGAACTCTTTAGTCAAAAGGAGATTCCAGGCGATGACTGGTGACTATGCTATGCTGACTTGCTATTTGATGAATAATCGGTCTCTATTGCTAACCAGAGTTGAGATGGATGTGCACGCACAGGCAGCCCCAGACTTTCAAACTGAACCATCACTTCAGTAATAGTTTAGTATGCGTTTCTATCCACGGTGTGACAGTAGGGGAGAAGTACATGAATGTGGGGACATGACACCATTTCTTTCAAGGTTCAGTCTTTCAAAGTAGAAATTGAAATAGCCATTCATGCTCTCTATGAACATTTCCTCAACATATGTTGTATATTCAGCTATGAATTAGATTATTTTGTGAAATAGATACATCCAAGGTCCAGCTCACCTCTACAATTCATTTATAACATAACCAGTTAGCATAATTCAGCACATAAGAAATAACAGACCTATTCAAAGTAAGTAATTAAGGGAGATGTGAAATTTCAAGAATAGAAAAGGGCTTTACCACTTACTAGCCATGAGACTTCAAACATGTTACTTGGCATCTGTCTCAGTTTTCTTGTCTGTAAAATGGAGATGATAAAAAAAATGGAGATAATATGATTTATTGCTTATGTTGTTATTATGATAAATGACATGCATGCAAAGTGTGAAACACAGCTCTTGACAAACATTAAATGCTCAATAAAAGCTAATTATTATTTAGTAATTAATAAATTATAATTACAACTAAATTGTTTATGATTTCAAACAAGGCATTCATCTTTGGTTAGAGTCTAGTCAATGTAAATGTGGAAATCAATTTAGGCAGAGGATCCTAAAAACTCCTTCCAGGCAGAAATCTTCTGACCCCAGTTGGAATGATCCAAAAGATCATGGAGTATCAAATGCCATTTGCCTCTCTGATTATCTACACCCTTGTCAGGACTTTGAGTACGTTCTCTCCTTCTCATTTCTCTTAGTAGACTAGATTTGTCAAACATCTGCCCTTGTGTGCTGATGAGTGTAAGTTGAGCTAGGACACAAATTACCTTGACACCCTAGTAGAGAGATTGGAAATGCTATTTTCATGTATCTGCTAATAGCTGTCCTCCCCAACAGCACCCATGTGACCTTTAAATACCACAGACGCTAAGTGGCAAAGGAGAATAATAATGGCATTTTAATTGATTGGTAAATTATTGAGCAGCATTAGATAATACACCATAACACCTCTTCCCTCTCCCTGCTCCACTCCGTCTCACTGGAACAAATCATTCTATTCTCTGGGGGGTTCCTGTTTTTCTTACAGTGAATCCGTGATCCATTTGACCCTGTCTTCTGTGGTGTAACATATAAGTTGTTAAAAATAATGTGTGCAGATAAATGTGAGGGAAAATAGCTATGTGGAAATTGTATGCTAAAAAGCAAATGTCATTGTAGACTACATTTCACTCCAGTTTTAACCATTCAGAGTAAAATATAAACAGATAGCATTTTGGATTTATTCTTGCAATTTTAAGATGTGATTTTAAAAATGAATTTAATAACAAATTTAAAGTTCCTTTGGGCATGATTCTCTGGGGTGTCTAAATTTCTGACCCTGGTAGGAATTACCAAGCTCTGATACTGATCCCAAAGTAGTGACTAAATGATTTTTACCCCATAATATGACATTACTACTTTTGGAATCATTATGTTTATAGCAATCCAAATACAATCCTCCCAGCCCAGTGAAACTCTGGCCTCATTTAAAACTCCCAAATCATCTCAATCCACTCTGAATTCACTCCTTCTTGGAAATAGTTAGAATTTTAACCACTCTAGACGTCAAGACTAAGGACGCTTTTGCACAGTTTCATATTTTTCAATCTTTTCCTCCCAACTAGATCTCAATTTTCAGGAAAAACTTACAGGTCTCCAACACTTTTCATGTTGCACAGTGCAGAAAACAGGGGAAAGTGTGGAAGAAGTGGGAGACACAGAGGCATCAGGAACAGCCTGTGTGGCCATGAGAAATGGATTCTCTGAATCACAATCTCTTAATCTGTAAAGTTCCATGGAGTTGTTGTAAGGAAGAAATAAGAAACCTTGGTGTTCCCTATACAAGGTGTTTAGGGTGACATAGAGCTATGCAAACCAGAGCCCTTCAAGGAAGGCCTTGTTTCCCCAGATACTGAGAATGTGGTCAGCAGACATTCCCCAGCCACTGTGGGGTTTGCCTCAGCTGCAAAGAACTGTCTGCCCAAGGACACATCTGTCCCAGGGCAGCCCGCTTCTAATGACTAACTGTCAATCAGTTTCAATCCAAAGCAATAAATCTCTGATTGTCCTTTCAGGTTTTCCTTGTGCCCAGTATTAGATTCTCACCCTCTCTTCCACTGATGTTGATCCCTGAATTGTACCCTGCTGCCAAATTCTGCCTCACCACCTGATGCCAGAGAATAAAACCTGCAAGGAGCTTGTTACACATTAATCTTATCATTGAGTCTTTATCTCTTCCTCCAAGGACAGAAAACCCAGCCTTCCTGGTTCCCTGATCATCCCTCTTTCTGAATTATCCTCTGTTGCTCCTCTGATAAGATCCTTTAAGCTAATATCACTGCAAAATGCCCCGGCCTTATAGTTCTCCATTCCCCAAACACTCTCTCCCACACATCCACTGTCACCAACAACATAAGCATGGAACGACTTAGGGCACCTCCAATAGTCTCTCACATTTCTTTGTTCTATGGGACATGTCCTCTTCCCTCAAAATGCCATAATTCCTCTGTCTCCTTGAAGATTTAGTTCTGTCTTCAGCTTCCCTGAGAAATCTTCTTGGGTCCCTTAGTTTGTGTATGGTGTTCCTTGGCACTCTGGGCTTCCTCTTGCATGTAACAATTGTGCTATGATAGACTGTACATTTTTAGGTATATTTCCCATTCGTCGGTAAACTCATAATGGGGATGGGGCTGACAGGGAAAGGCACACTCATCTCCATAGCGCAATTCTTAGCACAGGGTCCTGGGTTTGTTAAGCATTCAGAATCATTTGTGGAAAGACTGGATGAATGAGCAAGTGAATTAATGAATAAATGATGCTTTTTTCAGAGTGTCAGGTTAGTTATCTTTCTAGATTTTTCCCCTACTGTTACCATTAGTGTTTGAGAAGTGAAACCCCTTTGACATGATTCCAAACCAAGAGGAGCTGGACTAGTTTTCTGTATATCTGCCTGTCCAATAATCTTGCAGCCCAAGTCCCAAGAAAGGAGGAAGACAGTAACCATGTGCTATTTTTGCCTGCAGGGTGATCAAAAACATGTGTCCACAAGTAAAACTACTGTCCCCACAGATACACTTACAGTGACAGTGTGTATGTAACCTTCTCCCTCGATGGATGCTAAAATTAGTTCATTCAAAGAATCATTCAAATTTCACATCCTATACAAGTTCAGTATCAAGATGCTCTTGAGTTTGAGAAATCAATAGGGAGTAATACCCAAGAAATGACTTGTATGGGTAGGTTCAGAAGGTGAGCGTATGCTCAGAAGCTGGTCCTAAAGCCAAAGAAAAGGGGAGAACATCAATGCAATGGGTTAAAGATGGCAATTTAGGAACAGAAGTGGACAAAGAACTTCACTCTAGAGTTAGGCAATTGAGCTCTGAGGATTGTTATGCTCATGTGAAAAGGAGGATAATGATACTTAATTCCTAGTAATATGATGAATGTTTTTTATCCTCTGTGGTGAGGCTTGGAAATATGTTTAGGATTGTGGGCACAGGCAATATGACCATCATTGAATGCCTTCTATCTGTCTAATGGCAGATGGTAGAAGACAACTTTACTTACTTTCTGATCCTGCCCAGGAACAGCTCTGTTATATGACCACTCATGTTTAGATTAGTGCTCCTGGCCTTGGTAAGTTTAAACTCTTGCAGAGCAGGCATTATCCACATGACAGCACTCCTTCCTAAGATGGGCAGGGGTGGTTGGAGGACTGTCCCCAGCTGCAATCACTTGCATTTAAGAAATATTTTCCTCTTGAAAACAGACTGACTTATGTGTCTTGAATCTTTGTGGTTTCTCTCTGAGTATTGATCTATGGGTATGAAGGGAACAACAGCAACAACTCAGAAGCCCAGAACTAATCTCCAAACTTCTAGAGAGATAGGGTTTCTCCATCACCGCTGAGCCCCAAGTTGTAAGACATCTGGGCTCCCTTAGCTCCCATGGGCTATGTATGGAGTACAGGAAATCTTTCCAATGCATCTGTAAAAAACACACATGGAATAATATAAGTGCTATCCTGCCATGCCATGGGTACCAGTGTCAATCAGAAGACAAATCAAAAGTAAAGGAGTAATAAAAAGAATCTCCCTCTGGCACTTGATTCTTTTCAGCCACATCAACCCGTTAGAACGATGATGGATGATGAACAACTCAGATAATCCATGAGCTGTAGATGAGCCTGTCTCCTCTGCCTTTAGCAATTGGCTCCCAGGTCAGCAATCTAGATGGAAGACTTTCCAGATTTACAGCACAGGGATTTGGGGGGAAGAAAAGAGAATGTATAGAGAGGAATTTGAAATGAGCCTTGGGTTGTTAGTAAAATTTCCAGGTTCACAGCAGCTAAATTCTGGCTCACTCTGATGTCAGATACAACTGACCCTAAATACGTATGTAGTGCCAGTCACCAGTCCTGGCAATGGGGCATAGAGAGGCAGTGCAATGGTCTGGTTAAGACTGGGATTCTGGAGCCAGTCTCCCTGGGGAGGAGCACACTGTAAGGCTTGGGCCACCACCTCCTGCTCTGGGCCCCAGGTTCTTCACCTGTAAGATGAAGTTAAGAATACTTGCCCACAGGATTGTTGTAAGGATAAATGAGTTAATACAAATGAGGGGTTTAGAGCAATGCTTTAGTAACTTCCCAATAAGTGGTCGCTATTGTAACTATTAATGAAGAGGATAGACACAGTCATTCTATTCTGCTCCTTCTAACTTCCAGCAGAACTCCAGACACCACCCTCCTGCCCAGAGCCCCTAAATGCCTCCCTCCTCAGGTGTGGCATTTGGTGCACCTGTCAATCTTTGCCATCATCAATGACCTTGCATTACATGTGTGCTGTAGCTGTCTTCGTGTCCTGCATCACATGCTCCTCAGTATCTCATCCTGAGCAGTCCTCTCAAACCCAGCCCCCACCCCTCAATCCACTTAGATGCAGCATCTTCAGGTGATAATTCTGATAATGCCTCCTTTCCTGTCTATAAAATCAGACACATCCTTTAACATAATTTGGCCTCAGTTCTCCATCCATGATATAAGAGCTAGGAATACATTACCTCTAAGGTCATTTTCCACTTTAATTTTCTGTGATTTTATGACTACATGCTGTGGGTTATTAAAAATATAATCCAGTTCCATGGATTTAAGAGACACAATCTTATGTGTCTGTCAATCAGTTTTAATCAGTTAAATCTGATGGATTTAAGAGACACAATAGATGTTCCCCAAGATGGAAGTGGGGTTCAGTATTATCAAGGTAAAGAGCTCTGAACACAGGTCATAATGGAAGAGGTGTTTATCCCTGGAAAACTGATGTGTTACTAACAAGGGATAAAACTTACTCAGTGCCAAAGGAAAGCCAAGGATATACTGAGGAAAGTGGCCACTTGACCTGATCCTCTTTTTGGAAGGTAAAAGTTAGCAATGAACCAGAGGCTAGGATAGTCAACAGAAGAAATAACCTGGAAGCAAGTGGTCTAAGAAAAAGGCTGGGAACACCAGGAAAGAAAAACAAAACAAAACAAAACAAAACAAAACAAAACAAAAAACTCTGGGGACTCTTTGTGTTAGTAGTTACTCTTTGGCAGAGATTTTATTTTCAGAGGACTGAACGAAGGTGGGCAATGCCATTTCCTTTTTCAGGACAAATAAGATCACAGTTCACTGTGATCTGAAAGAAGGAAATACTTCAATATCACCTTCTGGATTTGAACATCACCGAATTCTGTGTGTGTGTGTGTGTGTGTGTGTGTGTGTGTGTGTGTGTTTGCACAGACTCCTAAACTGGAGTCAAATGAGATGTAAAAAAATATCCACGAAGAAAACCATTTGGAAAACATTAAGGAATTGAGCCCAAATCAGGAGTCCTGATGTTTTGTTGTTTTTCTTTCCCCTCTTAGCCTCAGTATGGTCATTCTAAAGATTTCCATAGTGTTTGATGCTTTAATTTTCTTCCCTGTGTATAAGATAATTTGTTTTCAGTTGAGGTAACATCTGTTTCTGTAGATAATGAAGTTATTAGATGTCGATCAATTTAATAAAGCCACAAGGCTTTCCTGACTTCTTTATGCATAATCAATGAATTTGGATGCAAAATGTGAAAAATGATCTAAAACTTCCATTAACATAGTCATTTTGTAATTATGTTGTGCTGGCAATCAGAGAGCTATTCAAACATGGCACTATGAAAACAAAGATTATTCAATCATTACGGGGTAGCAAGAGAGAGGCCAAGGAAGTGGTCTATCTCCCTTTTGCCCTTGAACAACAGTTTCTGCTCTTTATTACCTGACATACTTTTATTTTATACCTCCTATTGTTAATGCTTCTATTCCACCTGTTATAATAGATGTCATTTCTAGAGTGTTCTAGGAATTTTGCATATATTTTCCACACTTAATCTTCCCAGTTATTCTGGGAATAATATAATAATATAAGTAATTATTAATATTCTTCATTTTACAGATGGCTGAGAGAGACTGGTAACCCATGCGGTCTCCCCAGATGGAATCAGAATTCAAACCTCAGCCTCTGGACTTTGGAGTCCAGCCTTCATCTTGAATCTCCCTCTTTTACCTCTTTATTGCACTCCTAATTGAATACATGTTTCCAGAGTTATTAACACTGTACCTTGTTTCTTGTTTGTTGATTGACCTGTGATAGTTTAAGGGGAATCAAGCAGCTTTGATTCCCATAGATTTCAAAAGACATCACACAAGGCCCAGAATTCTTTGTTTCTGGAGTTTGGGAAATTAGCAGATAGACCATCTTCACTATGAATAGTGGGGGTAAATTTTCAAGTTGATGGGATGCCAGCAAAAGAATGAATCAGGATTGAGGTTAAACAGTGCAGATAAAACTTGAATCAAGATTACCTTCTAGTCATAGAAAATATACAAATTCCTTTAAAGCCAAAATAGTTTGTGACTTTCATCTTAATCTTGTGTGCTATACCAACATGGGGATATAAATTTGCAAAAGAGTCTATTTATGCCTTTGCTGTCAAATCTGATAATTCTTGTTTCATTTAAGACATTCTTCTTAATTTGTAATTTTTAAAGCCAATAGCAATAAAGGCAGTGGTATAGTATAAGTGATAAGATAGAGGTCACCTGGATGTGAAGCTCCTTAAGGTCCTTCCAGGCTCAACTTTTGTTGTTTACTTCAGGTTTTCCTCCAACAAGTAGAGATGAAAGTGTTCTCTTATTTATCACATAGCTATTTTGAGGATCAATGAGTGAGTGTGAAATTCAGACACTTTGAGAAGTGTAAAGAGCTAGATCAATCTAAATATTATTTGGTAATACCTGGTTTTGTTAATTTCCATCTAACATTAGATTTCCGTCCCATGGGTATCATGGCTTTCATGTGCTCATTCCAAAGTTAACTGACCATGGTTTTATCAAAGTTCAATGCAGATGACATAATACTTTTACTCATAAATTATTTTCTTTTAAAACAGAAATGTAAATGAAATACTCATTACTAAGTTTGCTAGTCACTCTTCCCTGCTCCTGTCACCATGCCACATCTTGGAGAGGCAAGATGACTGAGTGAGACCACAGTGCAATGTTAAATTCCTTTCATTGTTTTCCAACAACTATGGAATTAGAATATACAAGTCTTTGGAATTAGTAAGTGATACTTCAAATTTGACATGTAAATGTATTTTACTTTAGGCATTAAATATATAATGGACAGCATATTGAGATTGTTGCGATTAATGTATACATAGTACTGTATGTAAAATAGATAACCAACAAGGACCTACTGTATAGCACAGGGAACTACACTCAATAATTTGTAATAACCTAAAAGGGAAAAGAATCTGAAAAAAATATATTTATATGTATAACTGAATTACTTTGCTGTACACCTGAAACTAACACAACATTGTAAATCAACTATAGTTCTTCAATAAAAAATACATATGTATAGTGGAAATTTTATGTATAAGTTCACTATTAACCATTAAATACTGTTTTAAAGACCAAGGATCTTGGCTGTGGATTCCTATGCTCATGTTATGCTACAGGTACATCCTTCATTATTACCGAAATCCTTGCTTTGTAAATTTGTTACTTTATTTTTGGCAATTCCAGGGTTTCTAACATGAAACACACCTGTATACATAAAGTTTTATTACTGTGTGTTTGGTTAGAATGACATTTATTTTTCATTTATTTATTTTTGAATGTGAGATTGGAGAAATTTCTTTTTTGGGAGAGGGTACTGAAGACTTGAAAAAAATCATTGAGAAAAAAACAACTTTTGGAGCTCTCTGACTCTTGGATTATAGGAAAGATGAGTATAAATCTTGGTTTAGTCTTTATTTGAAATAGTCTGGATTCGTGCCTGTTATCCTGGGTTTCCATATGGCTTTGCAATTCTCCATTGACTTTCCATATTTAGTCCAGTATTATTTTTTCATTTTATTATATTTTAAAATTAAGGTATAGCTTACATACAGGAAAGTCTAAAAGCCTTAAACGTATAGCCTAATGCCTTTTGCATATGTACACACCTGTGTAGCTGCTGACAAAGTCAAGACACAGAAAACATTTCTGGCAACCTAGACTCTCCTGGCACATTCCGTTGACGTCTCCCTGGAAGAAATCAATATTCTGACCTCTAACACTATAGATTAGTTTTGCCTGATTTTGAACTTGATGTTAATGGAGTCATAACCAAGTATTATTGTTAAAGTTACATGAAAATCAGCCAGGAGAAGTTTGTTACATCTCTGCTTTGTACTTTAAGCTTCTTTCATGGTCTCTTCTAATAATGTACAAGATGCTTGCAGAAAATAGTTCTGACCTTATGTGTGATTTAATGTGAAAGATTATCAGACATAATACATCTTTCTTTGCCATATCCTCTCCAGGCACAAGGGCACATTCAGGGGACACACCTTAAGACAATGTGCCCTCAGGCAGGAGCAGCTGGCTATGGCCAGCTTCTCAGGGTGTAGGAGAGGAAGTATTCTTTTTAGTTGTCCCTAATGGCCACTTGGTGTGTTGCCATGGCCCCTGTCAAAATCGGCAAGATGCACAAAGCCACCAAGCCTGCAGTAAGTGGTGTCAGTGGGAAATGATGGGAGTTTATTAGTTATAGATAGAACGTGGTGGGGAAAATACAGGACTGAGCATCCTGGTTTAGAGGTAGATGTACAGAGGTGAATCCAAGCAGTCTTGCTGCAGAGGTTTGGTCATTTGTTATACGGTGCATAAACAACTATTTGTTTATTATTTGGTAACACCTTTTTTCTTATCTTGTAATAGTTTTCAGTCATAATGAGGTCAAAAGAATGAAAGCTGTTTGATGAAAAATTAAATACATTTGTCCCTTGAACAATGGAGGGTTAGGGGAGGTGACCCTCCATGAAGCCAAAAATCCAGCACAGCAGGAAAAGGAGTGTCCAGACCCCACTAGACCATCTAAACCACTTCAACTGCAGTCTTAATTTAACAATGTTCTTCCCCCAAATTAATTTTTTTGCAACACTGTTTAGAATGTTAATTTTGCATTTACCGGTCATGAAACAGTGATGTCAAACCACCTCTATTTTATTTAGGTGGAGAATAAGGGTAAGGAGAGAGGAGAGAAAAATGATTATTTTAAACAGAAACCTTTTAAATAACCAACAGGTGAAGACTGGAGGTCTTTGCACCTACTGCTGACATCCTTATCTAGCAAAGACCTTGTGTCCCTGTGAGGGCTCAGCCATTTAATATGCTTGGGTCACCTCTATCTCATCCTGTACTGTTTCTGCCTCTACCCATGTCAATCAATCTCTCCTGAGGACATATTTTCTCTGGTTTTGGTTCCTGCTTAATCATGTCTTCTTACTCATTGCTCACATTTATCTAATGCTGAGTAACAACCCCAAAACTCAGTAACATAAAACAACCACCATTTATTATTTTTCATGATTCTTTGGGCTGACCGAATGCTGACACATGACTTCTCTGCTCCACGTGGCATTGCCTGAGGCTGCCCTCAGCTGGGTTAGGTTGTGAGGTCTAAGAAGTTTTCACTCACATGTTTGTATCACAGCACTCCTCCATATGACCTCTTGTACCTTTGTGGCTTCCTCACATCATGGCGTCTCTGAGTACTCAGACTTCTTGCTTGGCAAATCACTTAAAGAGCAAAAGCAGAGACTTCCAGGCTTCATTTCATTCTATTCATCAAAGAAAGTCATGAGGCAAACCTAGATACAAGAGGAAAGCCAGGAATAAACGCCATTTCCTAATGGGTAAGAGAGGCATATATTTACAAGGAAGGAAGGATTGAAGATGCCATCTTTGGAGTTTCTGATATAGTCACAGCTCTTGACTCCACTTTATTCATTGTCCCCACTTACTGACTTCTCTATGTGTTCTTTAGCTTTTAATTTTCCCCAATTAATTAACAAGCCTAATATCTCTGGTTCAAATTTCTCAGGGAAATAATTATTCAGTTCATTACCATTGCCCTTGCCTGCATTAAACTTTCGAAGAAAAGCCCCTCACATGTCATCAATCATTTTGCATAGATTAGTGATTCGTGAATTTGATGTTGGTTTTTCAACCAATTGGCTGTGGCCCCCAAGGGCAAGAACAGGTGTTGTACTGAAAGGCAGACATGGGATGCCTCATCAGAGCAGGGTTGGTGGGAGTGGTCATATCCCTCAGAAAGATGCAGTGACTCAGAAGGATGCACCTTGACTAGTCTGCTCTATGCGAGACATCTCTTAACTAATGAATCAAAATGAGGCATTGATTATATAGTCACCTGGTTCTTTAATTTTCTCTCTTTAAAAGTGTTCCTTGCTTATCTGAAGCTCCTCTGCTCATGGGGTGAGATAAAAGCAATCTATCACATAAATATCCAGACTGAATTAGATCATTCATCAGCCTCTAGAATTCTGGGCTGTTTGTTCTTAATTTCTCACATTGTAGTCAATGTGATCAGAAGGACTTCCTGGAACACACAGTTCTCTTTCAAATACCTTTCAGATATGTAATTTATAAAATAAAGGGACCTCTCCATTGTAGTATGTACCACAAACTTCTTTCTCCCACAAATTTCTTTTGATTGCTTTACACTGTAATTACATTGCTTTGAGCTTTTCTTTCTTCCTTTCTTTCATTTTATGGTGGAAAACTTAATAATGAATGTATCCAAGCATACCTGTGATGTAACTTCCTCGTATATATACTAAGAAGTCCTTACTGTCTGATGCCCAGAAAGAGTAATACATGAGAAATGAGAATCAATAAACCGACATAAGCCTGGTACATAAGAAGATTGAGATTTTGTACCAAAGGACTGAAATCCTTTGCACAGTTAGCCAATTTCTATTGGAAGGACAACAATTCACCCATTTTTTTTTATCTTTCTTCTCTTAAACAACTGTTGATACTGTGTACAGGTTTCAGTACACTCACGTTGTGCAGTGTCAATCCATTGATTCTAAGCTGATAATATATGGCTGAAAAGTTTTCTTTTGCCTCACTAATCATTTATTGTATTCCTGTTACTTATTTAGGGCTTTACTGAATATTTGAGATATCTGCCCTCATAAAGCTCAGAAAAGTGGATGAAACATGCATGTAAGATAAAACGTTTTGTAAGATACAGTTAGGGCACAAAGGAGGAAGTGCTCATTCTGCTGAGGAAGGAAGGAACAGAAAAGACTGCATGGAAGAAATGAATAGAAATTTGAAGTTGTATTTTTTAATGAAATTCTTCATTGTTGTCAGCACTTGATATTGTCTTTCTTTTCAATTGGAGCCAGTCAGCTGGGTGTTTTATAAGACTGTCTATATCTTCATTAATTTTGTTTACTTATTATATTAGTTACTAAGAAAATTATATTAAAATATCTCCACTTATATTGTATAGGTCTTATTCTTCTCATAATTATGTCTATGTTTTCTTTGTTTGCATTGTTGGGGAAGTTTAAATCAGTACATCCACTCTGGAAATCAGTTTGACATTATCCAGAAAAGATGATTGTTCGTATGCCCTACGACTTAGCCATTCCAGACTTTGACATGTTTAAAAAAGAAATCCTTGTTCATGTGCATGTGTAGATAATTCAGAACAGCAGTATTCATAAGAGTCCCAAACTGGAGATAATACATATGTCCGCCCATAGCAGAATGAGTAAATAAATAAACTGTGGTATATTCATCTATCAATGGAATATCATAGAACAATGAAAAATAACAATTGATATCTAAAATTAATAGCATGAATAATATCACAGACAAGGTTAAGCCAAAGAAGGCAAATACAAATGCATATTATATGACACTTGTACAAGTCAAAACTGGCCAAATTATTGTATTACTAGAACACTAAATAATCATTGCCTTAGAGAGACAGATGGAAACAGTGAGAGGGAATGGATGTGAGCCGGCCATTTGAGGGGGTTAATGAGAGATTTAAGTGATAATTTAATTAACTAAATTGGTGATTATTAAAAAGAGGGCTGCTTTCTGAAAATTCGTTGAATGGAACATATATGTGTTGTGCACTTGTCTGTATATTTGATACACCAATTTAAAATATATATAAAAACCATGGGAGTGGCCAAGCTGGCAGAGTAGGAAGACCCTGAGCTCACATGCTCTACAGGCAACTCAAAATTACAACTATTTACAGAGAAACTATTGATGACAAAAAACAGAAGAATAGAAGAAAATATCTTCTACAACTAAAGATACAAAGAAGGAACCACAACAGGATGGGTAGGAAGAGCAAAGATGCTGTACAGTCAAGATCCACACTCCCAGGTGGGTGACCCCCCAGCAATAATTACAATTGCAGAGGTTCTCCCCAAGGAGTGAGTGGTCTAAGCCCCACACCAGGCTCCCTGGCCAAAGGGTCCTGCACCAGGAAAATGAGCTCTCAGAACATTTGACTTTGAAGGACAGCGGGGCTTATTCTCAGAGGAGCCAGAAGGCTGTGGGAAATAGAGACTCCATCCCTAAAGGGCACACACAAAATCTCACATGCTCTGGGACCCAGGGCAGAAGCAGTAGTTTGAAAGGAGGCTGGGTCAGACCCACCTGAAGATCTGGGAGAGTTTCCTGGAGAAGCAGAAGGCAGCTGGGGCTCACCCTGAGGACAGAGACACTGGCAGCAGCCATTTGTGGAAGCTGGATCTATCACGTGGGCACTGGGCTGGCAAGTGCCATTGTGGAACCCTCCCTCTAGCTCATTAACCCTGGGACCTGTACTCACCCACCAGCTTGTCAACACCAGTACTGGGACACACCTTAGTCCGACGAACTAGGCTAGCAGAGACAGAGCCTCATGGACCAGCAGGCCTGCTGCCTTAAAAGCCCCTGAGCCCACAGCCCCCCGGGACCTCTGTATTCTTTAATAGAAGGGATCTTAAATTATATGAAACTCAAAAGAAAACAACTGCCCCAAATAATAGGCATTAGTGTTCTCCAAAGTTTTATTACATGAATATTCTGTGTCCTTCATATATTGATGCTGTGATCCATAAATCTCATACACAGTAGTGTTAATGCACAATATAGAGTGTATATTATATAAACAAATAGAACGTTATAAAGTTTTATATAAATGGAAGTTTTACCATTTTCTTTCAGCACCTCAGTAGATCAACTTCAGATGTCCCTTTTGAGAATGGACTGTGAATTCAGCCTGAAATAGGCACTTCTCTGTTACTAAGGAGTCTTCTGGAAGAGTTGATGGTAATGCTCTTTAATTCAGAATATTGAGGTAATCTGTGTCTTTTTTCCTTAAGAAAAGGGTTATCATGATTTTTAGAAAATAAGAGCAAAACTTTCATATAAGAACTGACCTTTGGCACTACTCAGAGAAAGACAGCATGAGTCTTTGACATCCAATCATTTACATTCTGGGAAGCTCTTCCTCCTTTGGGCTTACTTTTTGGTGGCGAGTTCATGGAAGTATTGTCTTGAATTGAATCTTGAGACAATCATTAAATTGTTAAACAATATCCGCAGTGGGCATTTTTGGGGTAATGGGAATTTGGGGTGTGAAGGGGATTTTTGTGTGATTATTTAATTTTATTTTTAATCTGGGTCATAATCATAATTAAAAAGGGCTTAGCTTTCTGTTGATTCATTGAGTGGAATATTTGTGTTTTGTATACTTGTCTATATATTTGAATATCAAAAAGAGGAATTAAGAATGAAAAAGTCCTATTGTAGAGCACAAGGAACTATATTCAATATCCTGTAATAAACCATAATGGAAAAGAATATGAAAAATAATATATATATACATATATAACTGAATCACTTTGCTGTACACCAGAAACTAACACAACACTGTAAATCAACTCTACTTCAATTAAAATAATATAAATAAATATTTTTTAAGAAGAATGAAAGTGTTTAGAACATCTCGAGCCACAGCCTCTAGGGAGTATCTCTATTAAAATTTTTTTTTTAAAAAGCAAAATAAAACAATAACAAACTTCCATGTGTGCTTTCCTAGACAGACCAACAAACTTCCATGTGTGCTTTCCTAGAAAGGCATGAAAATTATCTCTTGAAGAGTTTGTTGTAGAGCAAATAAGCAAGTTTGCAAGTTAGGATTTCTGTTTCTCTAAAACAAGCAGGAGGTTCACCTCATGATACTACTATATAAATGGGTTTCTCAGAGGATGTGTATAGAGCTAAATTAATCTCTTGAATTAGTTGCCATCTCTGTATCATCAGAGGCTGAATTATGCATGAATTGATGGTAACTTAAATTAAGACTCCACAGCTTGTTCAAAGAGAAGAAGGAAAATACAGACAGATTACAGATCTGCTCTTGCTTAAATGACACTGATCACATGCACATTTGCATTTGAGTAATTAAAGAGTATATGAGTCAGAAAGTTAAAAAAGAAAAAGTACAGCACTTCTGGTTTCAGTTATGACCTACAGAGTTTAGAAGTCCCCCTTACAAGTCACCCACGTTCTTACAACAAGAAAAAGCTGAACAAACTGAAAAATCAATGTCTATTCTTGGACCCATCAGAGAACAAAAATTTGAGTACCAACTGCAACCGGGAGAGACAGGTAAATACAAAGTCACAGCTGAGATATTCTTACTGGGAGTAGAAGATGCTGGAGCTATAAACTGGTAGGAACACTTAAATGGTAATTTTTACACATGATGTTAAAGAGAGAAACTCCGGCAGGCCTCAGTTCTATGGTGTCTCTGTAATTGTGTGGCTCTTACCTCCAGTAATCCGAGCAGATAAAGAGTCACTCATGTCTCTCACAGAGGATGGAAAAGTGTAATAGTTGTAAAATATGCCCAGAGTGGTCTATATAATAAAAGCCTATACTTTGGGGGGGAAAGACTTTTTTCCAGAGCCTTATTCCAGCTGGTAGAAAGTAATTCTGCCCACTCCAGTCCCTTCTGGCTTTCTTGTCTCATCTAAGGTAGGTCACAATACCACTGCGAGAAAAACAATGTGTGATGTCCACAGTCCACAGACACAGGCCAACTAAAATACTGAGAGTCAATCATGAGATTGTAGAATACTCTGTTTTAATCACTTCCTTTTCACTGTGTTAGTGAGGGAGGACTCCCGCTTTGGGGTTAAGAAGATAACCAAACAGATGACACCCAACACTGGATGAGTAATATCAACATTGGTTTATTAGTTCCACACATGAGAGAGAAGAAGTTGAGACGACATGTTGAATGCTATATACAGTGCCAGAGTAGTCAGGTACAGAGTGAATAATCAGGGTCTGTGGAAGACAGGCTTTACGGTATCAAAAGTGTGGGTGTAGGGCTTCCCTGGTGGCACAGTGGTTGAGAGTCTGCCTGCCGATGCAGGGGACACGGGTTCGTGCGTGCCCCAGTCCGGGAAGATCCCACATGCCGCAGAGCGGCTGGGCCTGTGAGCCATGGTCGCTGAGCCTGTACATCCGGATCCTGTGTTCCGCAACGGGAGAGGCCACAGCAGTGAGAGGCCCGTGTACCACAAAAAAAAGAAAAAGAAAAAAGTCTGGGTGTGGTGACCCTGGCTCCCATGGGAAGATTGATTGGCTTGTTTGGCTTGTTTGAATAATTCTGTGAGCTGACATAGAACTGAAACCCACTCACATAAGCAAGCACTGTGCCTCCTCAACAAGTGAATTGTAGAGTTACCATTCAACCCAACAATTCAACTCCTAGGTATATAGTCAAGAGAAAAAAAAAATACATATACATAAAAACTTGAACACAAATCTTTACAGAAGCATTAGTCAGAATAGCCAAAAGATTGAAAAAATTCAAATGCCCATTAACTGATGAACAGATAAACAAAATGTGGTATATCCATACAGTGAAATATTATTTGTCCATAAAAGTAATGGAGTACTGACACATACTACAACATGTATGAACCTTGAAAATATTACACTCAGCAGATGAAGGCTGTCACAAAAGACCACATGTCTTATGACTCATTTTATACGTAATGTCCAAAATAGGCAAATGTACAGAGACAGAAAGAATATTAGTGTTTTTTTAGGGTTGGAGAATATGGGGATCTTGGCGGAAGATTGCTCAAGGGCACGGGATTTCTTTTTTAGGTAAGAAAAATGTTCTAAAGTTGATTGTGATGGTAGTTGCAAAACTCTGTGAATATATTAAAAAAATATTGAATTGTGCACTGGGGAGATTGTATGGCATGAGATTGTATCTCAATAAAGTTACAAAAATAGAGAAGAAAGATCTAATATCAATAATCTAAGCCTCTACTTTAGGAAGCTAGGGGGAAAAAAAAGCAAGTTTAGCCTAAATCAATCAGAAGAAAATAAATAATAAAAATTAGAGCAGAAATCAATAAAGTTGGAAACCAGAAAATTGATATGAACTATCATGAAACAAAAGCTAGTTCTTTTGCCCATGGGAATGTAAAATGACACAGCCACTTTGAAATGTAGCCTATTAGTTTCTTGTAACACAAAACATCTTCTTACCATATGATTCAGCATTCATATTCCTAGGTCTTTACCCTACGAATTTGCAAAGTTCTGTCCATGGGAAAACTTAACACAAATGCTAATAGCACCCTTATTCATAATCAACAAAAGCTGGAAGCAAACCCAAAAATCCTTTCATAGATGTATGGATAAGCAAACTGTGGCACATTCATGCAGGGGACTATCATTTAGTAATAACAATAAATGAGCTATGAACTCACAAAGTTACACGGATGGATCTTAAATGCATACTGCTAAGCAAAAAGGGTCAATCTGCAAACGCTACACACTGTGTGAGTCCTGTGATTCTAATTAGTACGACACCCTGGGAAAGGAAAAATGGGAGGGTAAAATGATCAGTAGCTGGCAGGGACTTGGAGGTAGGGAGAAAGGGTTAAATAGGTGGAACACGTTTCATAATGAAATAGGTGAATCATATTTCAGAATGGGGGGGATTTTTTTTTTTTTTTTGCGGTACGAGGGCCTCTCACTGCTGTGGCCTCTCCCGTGGCGGAGCACAGGCTCCGGACGTGCAGGCTCAGCGGTCATGGCTTACGGGCCCAGCCGCTCCGTGGCATGTGGGATCCTCCAGGACCGGGACACGAACCCGTGTCCCCTGCATCGGCAGGCAGACTCCCAACCACTGCACCACCAGGGAAGCCCCAGAATGGGGGAATTTTTAAGACGTTGAACCTATTCTGTATAGTACTGTAATGGTGAACAAATGACACACTGCATTTCGCAAAACCAGTAAAACTTTATAGCAGAAACAGTGAACGTTAATGCATGTAAATTAAAAAGAAATCATTTAAGAAGTCAGAGGATTCCAGGATGGAATGTAGAATATGACATAAGTATCTAAACATATTACTAACGTACAAAGCAACCTGGCTAAAGGGAGCTGGATGAAAGATGCCTGTATAATTAATTTTTGAAATGAGTACAGCCTGTAAGTCTAAAAGGAAAAGGATCTATAAGAACACAATACTCTAGTTGATAAAGTTGTTAACCATGAAGGTTCGGGTTAATAATTCTGATACCGCTCTACACATATGCTGAAATTGAACAATTAAATAAATGAATGGTGGTGAAACCAGGAGCCAGGTTTCTCACTGTTGGAGTGCGAGACCATAAACAAGGTAATAAAGCTAGAATGATCCATGTGTTAATGGAATATAGTCGGAGACTATATGGACTCATGTTTAGCTATATATATATATATATATATATATATATATATATGTGTGTGTGTATATACATAAACTTTATATATACGTGTGAACATATATGTATATATATATTTTAATATAAACACAATTGGTTGCATGCAGGATATGAGTTAGTATACATATATATATTCCTTTGCTTTGAGGGCTGAAAAAATCCTGGAAAAATCTATACCCAAGTATCAAGAAGTACCTAGAACACAGACCTTGTTTTCTAAGACTATTCTTCAGTAAAGGGAACAAGGTTCTTTGGAGAAATGATCTTAGGTTTGCGGCAGGAAGTATGCAAGATAAGCCTGTAGAATCTTGAAATACCAGAAAGCAAGGAAATACTCAAAACAAACAAAGAAACACACACACACACACATACACACACACAGTGGAGCTATATCATGTGGAGCTATATCATGGAGACACAGAAAGCAAAAGAAAGACCTCTCACTGGCCAAGCTGGAACAATTTGAGCAACGAAATAATAAAGTATTATTGGATTATAACTCCAGGTATAAATAAATACCTAAGGGTCTATGATATTACAAATAAATGATGGGATAAGAAGTAGCAGGAAAGAAGAGACAAATCTCCCCTGTTGAAAACTTTCAGATAATTTATGTGCGTATGCTCTGCCTTTAAGAAAGAGGAGCATAGGGCTTCCCTGGTGGCTTAGTGGTTGAGAGTCCGCCTGCCGATGCAGGGGACACAGGTTCGTGCCCCGGTCGGGAAGATCCCACATGCCGCGGAGCGGCTGGGCCCGTGAGCCATGGCTGCTGAGCCTGCGCGTCCAGAGCCTGTGCTCCACAACGGGAGAGTCCACAATAGTGAGAGGTCCATGTACTGCAAAATAAATAAATAAATAAAATAAAGAAAGAGGAGCATAACCCCCAACTCCTCACTGTGGACTGCATGTGGTGACTTCCTTCCAAGGAGTGCAGTACAGAAGGGGATAAAAGAATTACTTTACAATGGAGGAACCTGATAAGCATCACCTCAGCCAGGTGATCAAAGTCAAAGTCAACATTGGTAAGTCGTATAGATAGTATGAACTCCTGCTATGATGTCATGAAAATGTCACTCTACCTCTCTGGTCTTCCTCCCCCAAATTCATAATCCCAGTCTAATCAGACAAATTGCAATTGGGAGACATTCTACAAATTCCTTAATCTTACCATAACTCCTCAAAATGGTCCAAATCGTCAAAAACAAGGATGGTCTGAGAAACTGTCCCAGTGTAAGGAGCCATGACAACTAATTGTGATGTGCTACCCTCTATGGGGATCCTGGAACAGAAAAGAGACATTAGGTAAAACTAAAGAAATTTGAATGTAGTATGGGCTTTAGTTAATAATAATATACTAGTAATGGTTCATTAGTTGTAATAAATATGCCATACTAATATAAAATATTACTAATAAAGGAAACCTGTTGTAAGGTATGTGGAAACTCTGTACTATCTTTTTTTACTATCTAATCTGTAGTATCTCTGCAAAAACTGTTCTAAAAGGAAGGTTTTATTAGAAAGAAAGAAGGGAGGGAGGGAGGGAGGGATAAAAGGGAAGGAAAGAAGGAAGGGAGGGAGGGAGGGAGGGAGAAGGGGAGAAACCTTACCATGGTAAAACACTTACATCTAAGACTGTGGAAATTTTAGTCTAAAGGGATTTTTATGTTTTTACCAGGTCACAATGGAAGCTTACTAGTGAGTGGTTTATGAAATAAACTTATTCCTCTTTTTAAATATTGATAGAATTTCCCATCTGCAGTCTTTTAGAAGCTCTTTTGGCCTTACATGAATGTGAAAGATCAATGACAGTTATGTCATTTAGAGATTCCCTTGAGACACTGTTGTGTAATTTAGATGGGTCAGGAGTTTGAACTCATGTAAAGCAAATTGGTACACTCTTATAATCGTTTTACCCATCATGAGATTATTTAGTTCATTCTAAGAAATGCTCACTCTGCCATTTTCAGTCCAAAGATTTTTCTTTTTGATAGAGAAGAAAGGATCAAAGAGGGAGGTTAGGAGCTTTATTGCACCAATATAATGTCTTTTAATGTTTTTGTTTGTTTTGTTTCTCTAAACATACCTAGAAGGTAATTCTTCTGCATGAGTATGCATGTATGTGTATGTCCATCTCTATATATGAATATTTTCTTCTGAAGTGTTAAGTCACCTCAGGTATAAATGACCTGGAAATTTTTAATGCACATGTCATGCACCTGTATTTAGCATTGCATATTGTGTAATTTCTACAGCTGAGTCATTATTACCTCTTACCTAGTAGGTCAGATTGTAGGGTCAAAATCAGATATATTTCACCAATAATGCAGAATGTATATGATTTTGTATTCACTATCTTTTCGTGAATCTGAAAAAGCCAGGTTTTTCCTCCAGCATTGCAAAGGGTTGAGGTTACTGCGCATAAAGCTGTTGGCTTGTGAGGAGGAACCAAGTTTTAAGAAAACTCTTGAATAACTCCTGCAGAGTACGAAGTGGAAGGGTTTACATAAAATGCAATGCCAATTTCCAGTCCCAATTTACATATAATAAAACTGAGACTTTGAGAGTTTGCAGAAACTCAAAGAACCAAATAAAGTCATATATCCGTGTGTATGTGTGTGTGTGTGTGTGTGAGTGTGTGTGTGTTCACAGCCATATATAACCTCATTTAGCCCCCGTGAGTTCTGCAACTTCTTCTCAGATTACACCCCCGGATATATATGATGTGTGTGTAGATATAAACACAGGTTACCGCCCTACCACTGTGAATAGAAAACAACATATTAAGAACGATCCAGTGAGTATAAGAATGAGGAAGGGACTGGGCTTCCCTGGTGGCGCCGTGGTTGAGAGTCCGCCTGCCGATGCAGGGGACACAGGCTCGTGCCCCGGTCCGGGAAGATCCCACATGCCGCGGAGCGGCTGGGCCCGTGAGCCATGGCCGCTGAGCCTGCGCGTCCGCAGCCTGTGCTCCGCCACGGGAGAGGCCACAACAGTGAGAGGCCCGCGTACCGAGAAAAAAAAAAAAAAAGAAAAAGAATGAGGAAGGGAGGACTATGATAGAATCAGCAGTGGTTCTTAATGCAGGGTGAGGGAGGGGCCAAATCTCCCTTCTGATCACACGGAGGGGCTGGCTCTGCCCTCAGGGATGCTGATCACCCAGCCCTGCTGGATCCCAGGCATCTGCGCTCGTTGAGCATCCATCATCATTCTGAAGTACCCCTGGGTTTACAATCCCCTTGGGAGGGGAAGGACCTCTGCTTCTCCATGTTCGAAGTCAGCATTCTTATTCAACTCACCACTAGGATCTGTGGGGCCTTAGGCAAATTACTTAAATTCTTAATTTTCTTTCTCTATAAAATGAAAATTGGAGGGAATTCCTTAGAGGGATATTGAAAGGAACGGTGCCCAGTATGTACAGACTGCTTTGCATGGTGTCTGACTCATATGAAGTGTAAAATGAGAATACAGGATACCAGCTTTAAAGATTCTGAAGGAAGATTCTGCTGGAAGTCAGAGTGAGAAGGAAGGCTTCCCAGCAGAGGAAAAATAGGAGATAAGACATAAGGAATAATTGAAGGGAAAGCGATAGCCCAGAGCTGTGCTCAGAGAAAGCTGGGACCCCAACAACCAAGTTATGACTAAGACTTCCTGCTCAGAAGTGTGTCCTGCAATCATCTCCTCACCAATCCCATGTGGTGGATGCTGAGAAAGGAATGCAGGGAGGAACGCTGATTCTGCACACTCACACACAAGCACACACACACACACACGCAGGCAAGGAGAGGGAAAGTGTGCTCTGGAGCCTCATTCCAGACCAGGTTCTGATGGGGTATGTGACATCATGGTGCATAGGCCTCACTCAGGGTTAGGACCAAAGCAACAATCATCTGAGAAGCAGGGTTTCAAGAGAGTCACACATCACTAACTGTAAAGGAAAAGGCAAAAGTCAAAGGCTAGCTACAAAGGAGATTGATTAGAGATGGAGGCTGCTGATGCTAGCAAAGCTGCAAGGAGCGAGCAAGGGACGGTGTGTCCTGGGGTAATTCCACAGCCAGAAAGCAAAGATGCTTTTTGTCCAGTTGTAGGATCTGGAGTCCTCGATGCAAGGGGACCTCTCAAAGGGGGATTTCTGAGTCTGATCATCAGTATCCAGTAACCTCAAGTAACAGAGTCTAGAATGAGAACACAGGCCCACGCTCTCTCCCAGCTGCCAGCTGCCGTTTATAGTCACACGTGCTAGAAGTCCCCTGGGTGACCTCAGTCACCTAGAAGCTGAGAGGCTAAAACCATGCCACCCAGCCGTTCAGGAGTGTCCTCCAGGAAGCAGCAGTATTTTTAGTACTCTGCTGTCAGCCTGGAGAAATATCCAGAAGCTATAGCTATGGCGGTGTCAACACTTCTCTGTGGTTAGTTTAACAAGCCACTGTCCTACAGCTTTAAGGCACAAGCTTTAGGTCCATAGTGGTACACACACTGAGAGCCAGGCAGAGGAGGTAGGGCATTTAGGCAACGAAAGTCAGATTTGGACCACAAATAAAACATCTTTCAAACAAGATGGCTATTTGTTAAACTATAACTCTCTGAATCATTCTCATAGAGAAGAAAACATTTAAGAATTAATTCCTTTGTTCTTGTGCTCAGATCTGAATTTTCCATCATAGTCCCATTGCCATTTTATGATAAAGTTCTGACACCAAGATATGGGATCATTTATGGGGCTGCAGGATAGCATAAAATGGCTAAAAAAATAAAATATTAATCGCTCATCTTGATGTAGTCTTCTCTTCTGCCCAGGAATGACTTTGGATGCCATCCTACTGACCTCCTCTGCTTTTGTTCCCATCCAGATCGATACAGTATGCAATGTCATAAATTTGCTTGGTTGGCTTTCAGTTCATTGCCGGACCAAACGCTCCCCCTGTGAACTGGGTGATAATGAAGTTGTGGGCGAGGCGGCCTCCTGTAATCAGCGATCATTACAGTGGGGCCTGGCTTTAAAGTAAATGATGAATAGGCGGTCAGCGGCAATAGGGTTGGGGAGATATTGATCAAGAAGCGGTCTTGGAAAGTTAAAACTTGACCTGGAGTTCTACAGGCAATGAGCATTAGCTGCAAGTACCAGGTTCAAATAATTTTCTTAATAAAGTTCATTTCCAGCTGGACCAGACAGAATGCTAAATTTTTGTGAATAGAACATAATGTTTCCTCATAGAAGTGGTCCCAATCCAGTTGCAAAATATATAATAAAAGGCCATACAGAGCACATATGTAAATTTTAGAGAATAGACCTGAACATCTATTTACCTTTCACCAACTTAAGAAATGGAATATTTCCAGTATCTCAAAGCATCCACCCCCTCTCTCCCTGTGCCTGGTCTCCACTAAAGCCCCTTCCCTCACTCTTGGATGTAAATCCAAGTCATATTTTTGTGATAATAATTCCCTTTATTTTCATTATATTTGATCACTTGTAGATGGATCCATTAAGAATATACTGAGGGATAAATTAGGAGTTTGGGATTTACATATACACATATATATCTATATATAAAATAGATAATCAACAAGGACCACTGTATAGCACAGAGAATAGATACTCAATACTCTGTAAAAACCTATATGGGAAAAGAATCTGAAAAAGAATAGATATATGTATAACTAAATCACTTTGCTGTACACCTGAAACTAACACAACATTGTAAATCAACTCTACTATAATAAAATTTAAAAAAGCATGTGTTGCTTTAAGTTTTGTGTTTTCTAGTGTTTTGTAAACGTGATCAATATTATTTGTCTTCCACGAGTTTCTCCTTTGTTTCAAAATATTTTTTTTTTTTGAGATTCACTCACATTATGCATGTGACCTTGTCACTCATGTTTACTGTTTCATAGCAGTCCTCTGTTGGAATAAACCACAATTCATGTGTTCTTTCTACTGTTGAAAGACATTGGGGGATTGTGTTTATTTATTTTATTATTATTTAAAAGCTGTCACAGACTTACTCCCACACTTGTTTTGCTCATTCTAATACGTTTTAGAATTACCTTATAAAGTTCTAAGGAAATGTACATTGGAAATTTGATTGAAATTCCACTCAATCTGAGTCAATTTAGAAGTGATATTTTTATGATAGTATTATTTCCATTTATTTATGCCTCCTTTAATATCTTTCAATATCATATTATATTTTCTGCATAGAGATTATGCATAACATTTGCTAGATTCTCTGAAGTAATTTTTTAATGATTACTGTTAATGGCGTCTGTGTTCATTTCCTAAGTCTGCCATAACAAAGTGTAACAGAAATTTATTCGCTCACAGTCTCGGAGGCTAGAAGTCCAAATACAAGCTGTGAGCAAGGTCACGCTTCCTCTGAGACTCTGGGCAGAAAATTTCTTGCCTCTTCCTACTTTCAGTGATGGCCGTAGACCCTTTGCAGTCCTTGACTTGGAGCTACATGGCTCTATTCTCTGTGTTTGTCATCACACGGGGTTCTCCCTGTGTCTGTCCCTGTGTTTCTTCTCTTCTTCTTGGATTAGAGTACATCCTAATGACCTCATCTTACTTGATTACATCTGTAAAGACCCTGTGTCCGAATAATGTGACGTTCACTGTTGCCAGGAATTAGGATCTTCACATATGTCCTGGGGGCGGGGGACACAATTCAACTCGTAACAGTGTCTTTGCTCTTTTGTCACATTTTTCTAACAGCTGTTTCACTGGTATATAGAATGCAAGTGCTTCTGCATATTGATTTTAAGTTCAGTAACCTAGATAAATTTCCTTATAAATGCTAATCATTTATTAATAGATTCTTTAGGATTTTATACATAGAAACGGTTATCTTCTACAAATAATAAAAATTCTGTTTCTTCCTGTGTTAATAGAAGTTCTCCAAAGAAACAGAAATAATAGTATAGGTACATACTTTTAAAGTTTAATTTAAATTTAAAATTCTAATTTAATTAAAAAAATATGTATATATAAAATAGACAAACAACAAAGATTTACTGTATAGCACAGGGAACTTTGATAACCATAAGTCTGTTTTCTGTTTCTATGGGTGTGCTTCCGTTTTGTGGATAAGTTCATTTGTATTATTTTTCTGATTCCACATAGAAGTGATATCATATAATATTTGTTTTTCTCTGAATTGTATCCTTTAAATGAGTGAACTCTATGGTATGTGTATTCAATCTCAATAAAGCTGTTTTTAAAACATTTTTTCAAAGAAAGGAAAAGAAGGAGGTTCTAGCTTTAATAACCGAAAACGTGGCATCACCATTTGTCACAATTGCAACTACAGGAGGCAAGAATATGTTTGGGGAAGAACATGAACTTTGGACATGTTGAAGCCTCCGATGAGCAGACACTGCATATCATGATCTGGAGCACAGGAGAGGGGAAGGGCTGGAGAAATAGGCAAATTATAATTTATTGAGCATCTAAAAATAAATAAAAATTTAAAAGTAGGTATATAGAGAGATCATATATATATAATGTGTATATAAAGAGATTTACCATAAGGAACTGGCTCACACAACTTTGGAGGCTGAGAAGTCCCAAGATCTGTAGTCAGCATGCTGGAGGACCAGAGATCACAATGGTTTCATGGTTCCAGTTTGAGTCTGAAGACCCAAGAACCAGATGAACTGAGGGTGTAAATTCCAGCCCAAGAGCAGGAGAAATCCATGTCCCATCTCAAGCAATCCGGCAGGAGTTCCGTCTTATTGGCCTCTTTGTTCTATTCAGATCTTTCGTTGATTGGATGAGGCCCACCCACATTAGAGAGGATATTCTGTTTTACTCAGTCTACTGATTCAGTCTTTACTATCATCCAAAACCACCCACACAGACATGCTGTGAGGAGAAAATAGGCATTTTGAGTGGCTGCCTAGGCACTGAACAGTATGACAATCCTGCTCACACCCAAGTCTGGATGCTTAGATAAGGACCGAGTTTAGGATTCCAGGAATTAGGATTTCCAACACAAGTTCCCACCTTGTTTTGCCCAGGGAAGCTTTTAAAATAACCACTTAGAGTTGAGCCTGAGAAAAGGTAGTGACCTCCCCCCCAAAACCAGCTGATGAGTAATAGATGCTGGTGACTATGCTCCTGGTGACCTGGGACAGAGGACTGCCCTCCCTCTGCTCACTATGCACCCGCCTTCTGGGATCCCTTAGGAGTAACCTTTGGGACTTCCTTTGTGTGGGTGTACTAAAAATGCATCTTCTGTACTTTCAATCAGAATGGTCCCTGGGGTTTTTACTCCCCCAAAGCTGGAACTCGGATGCTGAGGGAGCTCCCTGCCCAGCTCGTGTGAGAAGCTTGTGCCTCTTCATTCAGCAGGTCATCATCTGTATGTTCTTAACACACCAGCTCTGGGTTTTCCAACACAGACAACCAGAACAATGTGTAACCAAATGTTTCGGCACCCTAAGACCCAGTCAAGTTGGCACATAAAAGTGAGCATCACAATTCCTTTACATTTTTTATAACTTTGTTTTTTCCTTGATTTACTGTACTGTCTGGAAACTCCATTAAAAAGAACAAATAAAAGTGATAATACCCTTGATCATTAGGAAAATGTTTCCACATTTCACTGTTACATACATCACTTGCTGTAAGTTTTTGTTTGTTTAGTACTATTGATAAGTAACTATTTAAGGAAGTTTTTTTTTCTATTCCTAGTTTGTTAGAGGATTATTTTTTGAAAATCATGAATAATAATTATGTTTCATAAAACATATTTTCTGTATTTGTCAAAATGAACATATAGTTTTCTCCTTTACCAGTTAATATGTTAATTTATAACTGTTAACTGAAAAAAAAAATCACAACCTGAAAGTTGTGCTTTATTCAGCAGACAAAACTGAGGACTTAAGCCTGGGGATACAATCCCTCAGATAACTCTTTGCCCCCAAAGAGGCAAGGAGGGGAGCCAGGATATATAGGAATTTTTGCAACAAAGAACAGGTAGTAAGAACATCAAAAGATTACTGCGAATCAAAGAAAAACAGACATCTCAAGTGAAGGAATTTAGCGCTTGTCTATGTATGGGAAGATGCAAGAGTCTGGGCTCACTGAAATCATTCATTTGATGTGCACCTCTGCTCTCTGGGGCCAGTGTCCTGTGCTTTCTCATCCTGAGACGCCTCAAGGTGTACCTTCGGGATGGCTGTAATGTGATGGCTTGATGGCTGCAACATCCTTTGTTTACTGATATGGCAGGCAACACTTTTAGTTCACATAACAATTACTTTTCTAATAGTAATCTGAGATTTTCTGGATACATCCAGCTTGACTTAGCCATCTGCTCATATTCTATGTGATTTTTTTTTTTTTTTGCATATATACTCCTAAGTGGATCAGTTTTCATTTTCTTCCTGGTTTTGAGTTCAACATAGTGCACACCCTATAAATGAGTTGGAAATGTTTTCTCTTTTCCCATCCTTCAGAGGAATTTATGTAAGCTTGACATCATTCCTTCTTAAAAGTTTTATAGAACTTACCAGTAAATTATAAAATTCTGGTCCTAGAATTCCTTTGTGAGAAGGTTTTAACTTATGGATTCAACTTTTAAATAGTTTTAAAAATATATTTCCTATTATTTTAGTGTTACTTCTGATAGATTGTATTTCTTGGAATTTATTGCATGAAATTTTCAGATTTATTGCAATATCCTCTGATACTCTTTGTAATAAGTGATCTGTAGTAATGTCCCTCTTTTCATTCTTAATATTGGCTGTTTGTGCCTTCAATCTTTTCTTCCTTGTTCAATCTTGCCATGAATTTATACCATTCATTAGTCTTTTCTAAAGGTCAATTTTTACCTTTGTTAATCATCTCCTTGTAATTTTTCCCATACTAATTTCACTCTTATCTTTAATATTTGCTTCTTCCTATTTTGTTAGAGTTGGTTTGTCTTAGCTTTCAATTTTCAACATTTCCCATTTTATAATGAAAACTATTAATTCCTTCTAAGCAGAGCTTCTCACTTTTTTCGCAAGTTTTGATTACAGTATTTTCATTTTCATTTAGTTCAGAATAGTTTCTAATTTCCCTTTTGGTCTGTAAGTTTTTAGAAGTTTGCATTTAAATTTCCAAATATATGGCTTATCCTTTTTTCAGTCACTTATTTATAATTTATTGTGTTAGAGTCAGAGAATGTGGCTCATATTATACCAATCTTTGAAATGTATTGAAAGTCAGTAAATTCTATCTAGCATATGGAAAATTTTCAAAAATGTATTTATTTATAAAAAAGTTCATTTTCCAGTTGCTGTGTGCAATTTTTATATATGTTTTATCAAGGTTATTGTCCTATTAAAAAACCTCAAATTATTTTGGTCCATTTTTTTTCTTTTACTTGTTTTTGGGTCTCCTTGAAGATTGACTTACTGATGGATGTGTTTAAAATTTTCCTGCTGAGTTTGTAAATTTTAAAATTATTTCTTGTAGGACTTCCCAGGTGGCGCAGTGGTTGAGAGTCCGCCTGCCGATGCAGGGGACACGGGTTCATGCCCCGGTCCGGGAAGATCCCACATGCCGCGGAGCGGCTGGGCCCATGAGCCATGGCTGCTGAGCCTGCGCGTCCAGAGCCTGTTGCTCCACAACGGGAGAGGCCACAACAGTGAGATGCCCGTGAACCGTAAAAAAAAAAAAAAAAAAAAAAAAATTTCTTGTAGTTCAACCACTTATTATTCTTTATATCCCAATCCTTTCTCTTAGCTATATCAAGGTTAGAACTGTTATATTTTCCTGATAAATTGAATATGGATCATTATAGAATTCTTCTTTTTAATGGTATTAATATTTTCAAATCTATTTTATCTAGCTGCACCAGTTTTCTTCTGATCAGTATTTCCTAGGATAGGTTTTCCTATTCTTTAACCCTTTATTTTTGTTATTGCTTTGTCTCTTGGAAATGACAAATATCTTGTTTTGTTTTTTTAACCTGAAGTCTTGTTTTAAACTTTTTTACATTTACAGATGTATTTGTATTTACCTCTAACATCTTAAATGCTTTAGATCCACCTGGTTATTACAAGCTTCTTTTTCTTCAACCTTATTATTTTTTTTTTTCTCTACTGGTTTGGAAGTTACATGATCTTTACCTATTCTTTAAACATATAGCCTGAATTTTCAAAACTACATATATAATACAATATAAAGCTAATCAAATCCTTATTCTTTTCCCAAGAAAATCATAAAATATTTTAACTTTCATTATCCCTTTTCACCCGAAGTTATATGGTTTCCCAGGATTTTTTTTTTTTTTTTACCCAGCTTCACCCCCACACCCATACACACACAAATTAGGCATTACTATTTTAATAACCAATAAATGCTTAGATTATCTATTAGCTATATATTAATGTATATTAACTAATATAAATATTCATAATTCCTTTCAAATTCCATTTCATAGATTTTACATGGAATTCTTTTATTTCTGCCTAATATATATCTTTTAGAATTCTCATACAAAATCTGTTGAAAGTTCCCCTCCACCACCAAATTATTTTCTTTCATCCTCATTCTTGAAAACTATGCAGAATATAGAATTCTGGGGAAAGATGTATTTAATTTCAGCACATTAGAGATAATATTTCAATATTCTCCAGTTTTAATAGCTTATTTTAATAAATCAGATCACTCTAATGTTCTTTTGTGGTTGATTCATCTTTCTCTATAGATGCTTTTCAGTTTTCAGCTTCTTTAGTGTTCTGTAACTTTACCATGATATGTCTGAGGAGTAATGTTTTTAATTTTATTTTCCTGTTTGTTATTCATTGGATTTCCTGAATCAGAGTTTAGTGGAATGAATAAACTGGAATATAGACCATGATGGAACATCATAAAAAGAAAGAGATTAATTCTACACAAAGAAACACAGATGAAACTTGAAGCCACATAGCTGAAAGGAAAAAAAGTAAGGTGAACAAAAAAGAATGTAAAATGTATAATATTATACCATTTATATAAAATTTTAATAATTTATAGAAAATTGTATCAAATCATGGACAGTTATATGCAAAAATATACCCACCAACACTTTAGAATTGTTTTTTTGAAGATGGGGGAAAGTGATATAAGAGTACAAAGTGACGAAAAAGCGTAGAAGACAAGCAAACAAACAAATACATACATGAATAAATAAAGGGACCTTGAATTGACCAATAAGATAATTTACAGTGGGTTGAAAAATAATATTTATTTCAACTTTTACAGCTGAAATCCAAAATGTTTTGTGTATAGCTGTGCGTGTGTATCCATTGCTAGCACATTCCTTAACCAAAATTTTTAATTTCAACGTATCTGAATTCATAATTGTTTTACCAGCACTTTGTGCTTTTCAAGTTTTCTCTAAAAAGTATCTCCCCCTTCATTCAAAGTGATGTTCTCCTGTATATTTTTCCCATTAAAGAAGAAAAAGTGTGTGTGTGTGTGTGTGTGTGTGTGTACTCTTCATAATTAGGTCTTTAATCCTGGTGTACAATATTTGCATTGTGGAATGAGATGAGATTTCATTCTGCCTTTCTACTGGTACTAACAGTATCTTGTAAATGTTCCACCCAGACCTCTACATTTCTCACCATGCTGCTGATTCAGGTTTGAACCACAGTTAAAAGTTGGTTTTCAACACGTTACAACACATTGGAAGATGTTTCCTTTAGCCAGAATTATTTTTACATTCTCCAAAATTGGAAGGCAAATACTGCATAAAATAACCCTATGCCAGCCTAGAGAAATTCTTCAGCCAAGGTAAGGGATTTTGGACTAGTCAGGTCTTTGAAATTTCACTAAAGACCAGATAAAAATTACAAAAGGAAAGGCATAATGAAAATACAGCCAACTCTCCACCATCACCAGTATATCCACTTTTCCTCCAATCATCATGTCTCTGTCTTCAATGAATCTGTTTCCTCCATAAATTCAGATGTCTCCTATTTGTTCCAGTGTAGCGGCTCTCAAAATGCCTCATCGAGCACAGAAATGGTCAATCAAATGAACCTAGTGAATTCCAGCCTGAGTCAAACAGGCTCTTTTGCTCTCTCTCCCTCTGTCTCTCTGTCTCTTTTTGTCTCTGTCTCTCATGCTCATTCTCTGCCTCATTCTCTGTTTACATCCTCTCTCCTCTGGCAGATGGACCCCAAGCACTTGATCCTTCTGTCTTTGTCAGGAGCATCTTACCTTTCTTCACATATACAACACATACTCATCTGTACGGTCTCAGTTCTAAATGTCACTTTCCTCAGGAAGCTTCTCTGTCTAGTCAGTGGTCCTGACAAGTACTCTCTAAGCACCCTGTATGTGTCCCAGGGGAGCAACTGTCAATTATGAGTAACTATTCTGAGGCACTATGGGAGCAATTGCTTTAAATCTGTCTGAGAGCATTGTCCCTTCCACTTCTGATATTAGACCCGTCCCCTCTGATGCTTGGCATGGCCCCTGTACCTGGGAACAAAAATGACTTTTTCATTTTTCACATTTTTTTTGGAGTATAAATGCTTTACAATGTTGTATTAGTTTCTGCTGTACAACAAAGTGAATCAGCAATACATGTACATATATCCTCATATTTCCTCCCTCTTGCTTCTCCCTCCCACCCTCCCTATCCCATCCCTCTAGGTCATCACAAAGCACCAAGCTGATCTCCCTGGGCTATGCTGCCACTTCCCACTAGCCATCCATTTTATATTTGGTAGTGTATATATGTCAATGCTACTCTCACTTCGTTCCAGCTTATCCTTACCCTCCATGCCCTCAAGTCAATTCTCTAGGTCTGCGTCTTTATTCTTGCCGTGTCACTAGGTTAATCAGTACCTCTATTTTAAATTCCATACATATGCGTTAGCATATGGTATTTGTTTCTCTCTTTCTGGCTTACTTCACTCTGTATGACAGATTCTAGGTCCATCCATCTCATTACAAATAACTCAATTTTGTTTCTTTTTATGGCTAATATTCCATTGCATATATGTACCTCATCTTCTTTATCCAATCATCTCTTGATGGACATTTAGGTTGTTTCCATGTCATGGCTATTGTAAATAGTGCTGCAGTGAACATTGTGGTACATGATTCTTTTAGAATTATAGTTTTCTCAGGGTTTATGCCCAGTAGTGGGATTGCTGGGTCATATGGTAGTTCTATATTTAGTTTTTTAAGGAACCTCCATACTGTTCTCCATAGTGGCTGTATCAATTCACATTCCCACCAACAGTGCAGTGGTTTCCCTTTTCTTCACATCCTGTCCAGAATTTATTGTTTGTAGATATTTTGCTGATGGCCATTCTGACCAGTGTGAGCCGATACCTCACTGGGGTTTTGATTTGCATTTCTCTAATGATTAGTGATGCTGAGCAACTTTTCATGCATTTCTTGGTCATCTGTATGTCTTCTTTGGAAAAATGTCTATTTAGGCCTTCTGCCAATTTATGGATTGGGTTGTTTGTTTTTGTGATACTGAGCTGCATGAGCTACTTGTATATTGTGGAGATTAATCCTTTGTCTGTTGCTTCGTTTGCAAATATTTTCTCCCATTCTCAGGGTTGTCATTTCATCTTGTTTATGGTTTCCTTTGCTGTGCAAAAGCTGTTAAGTTTCATTAGGCCCCATTTGTTTATTTTTGGTTTTTATATCCCTTACTCTAGGAGGTGGGTCAAAAAGGATCTTGCTGTGATTTATATCATAGAGTGTTCTGACTATGTTTTCCTCTAAGAGTTTTCCAGTGTCTGGCCTTACATTTAGGTCTTTAATCCAATTTCAATTTAATTTGTGTACCATGTTAGGGTGTGCTCTAGTTTCATTCTTTAACATGTAGCAGTCCATTTTTCCCAGCACCACTTACTGAAGAGGCTGTCTTTTCTCCATTGTATATTCTTGCCTCCTTTGTCAAAGATTAGGTGACTATATGTGTGTGGATTTATCTCTGGGCTTTCTATCTTGTTCCATTGAGCTATGTTTCTGTTTTTGTGCCACTACCATACTGTCTGGATTACTGTAGCTTTGTAGAATAGTCTGAAGTCAGGGAGGCTGATTCCACCAGCTCCGTTTTTCTTTCTCAAGACTGCTTTGGCTATTCAGGGTCCTTTGTGTTTCCATACAAATTGTAAAATTTATTGCTCTAGTTCTGTGAAAAATGCCATTGGTAATTTGATAAGGATTGCATTGAACCTGTAGATGGCTTTGGGTAGTAGAGTCATTCTCACAATATTGATTCTTCCAATCAAGGAGCATGGTATATCTCACCTGTTTATGTTGTCTTTGATCTCTTTCATCAGTGTTTTATAGCTTTCTGAGTAAAGGGTTTTTGCCTCCTTAGGTAGGTTTATTCCTAGGTATTTTATTCTTTTTGTTGTAATGGTAAATGGGAGTGTTTCTTTAATTTCTCTTTCAGACTTTTCATCATTAGTGTATAGGAATGCAAGAGATTTTTGTGCATTAATTTTGTATCCTGCAACCTTACCAAATTCATTGATTAGTTCTAGTAATTTTCTGGTGGCATTTTTAGGATTTTCTACGTATAATATCATGTCATCAGCAAACAGTGAGAGCTTTACTTCTCCTCCAATTTGTATTCCTTTTGTTTCTTTTTCTTCTCTGATTGCTGTGGCTAGGACTTCCAATACTATGTTGATTAATAGTGGCGTAAGTGGACGTCCTTGTCATGTTACTGATCTTAGAGGAAATGCTTTCAGTTTTTCACCATTGAGAGTGATGTTTGCTGTGGGTTTGTCGTATATGGCCTTTATTATGTTGAGGTAGGTTCCCTCTATGCCCTTTCTGGAGAGTTGTTTTTTTTTTTTTTTTATCATAAATAGGTGTTGAATTTTGTCAAAAGCTTTTTCTGCATCTATTGAGATGATCATATGGTTTTTATTCTTTAATTAGTTAATATGGTGTATCACATTGATTGATATTCATATATTGAAGAATCCTTGCATCCCTGGGATAAATCCCACTTGATCATGGTGTATGATCCTTTTAATGTGTTGTTGTATTCTGTTTGCTAACATTTTGCTGAGTATTTTTGTGTCTATGTTCATCAGTGATATTGGTCTATAATTTGTGTGTGTGTGTGTGTGATATCTTTGTCTGGTTTTGGTATCAGGGTGGTGATGGCCTCATAGAACGAGTTTGGGAATGTTCCTCCCTCCCCAATTGTTTGGAAGTGTTTGAGAAGGGTAGATGTTAGCTCTTCTCTAAATGTTTGATAGAATTCACTTATGAAGCCATCTGGTCCTAGACTTTTGTTTGTTGGAAGATTTTTAATTACAGTTTCAATTTCATTACCTGTGATTGGTCCAGTTTTATTTTCTAATTCTTCCTGGTTCAATCTTGGAAGGTTGTACTTTTCCAAGAATTTGTCTATTTCTTTCAGGTTGTCCATTTTATTGGCATATTGCTTGTATGAGTCTCTTATGATCTTTTGTATTTCTGCGGTGTCAGTTGTAATCTCTCCTTTTTCATTTCTAGTTTTATTGATTTGAGTCCATTCCCTTTGTTTCTTGATGAGTCTGGCTAAAGGTTTATCAATTTTGTTTATCTTCTCAAAAAAACAGCTTTCAGTTTTATTGATTTTTGCTATTGTTTTTTTGTTTCTATTTCAGTTATTTCTGCTTTGATTGTATGACTTCTTTCCTTCTACTAATTTTGGGTTTTCTTTGTTCTTCTTTTTCTAGTTGCTTTAGGTGTATGGTTAGATTGTTTATTTGAGATTTTTCTTGGTTCTTGAGGTGAGCTTGAATTGCTATGAACTTCGCTCTTAGAACTGCTTTTGCTGAGTCCCATAGGCTTTGGATTGTTGTGTTTTTGTTGTCATTTGTTTCCAGGTATTTTTTGATTTCTTCAGTGAGCTCTTTGTTATTTAGTATTGTTTAGCCTCCATGTGTTTGTGTTTTTTTACATTTTTCCCCTGTAATTTATTTCTAATTTCATAGTGTTGTGGTTGGAAAAGATGCTTGATATGATTTCAATTTTCTTAAATTTTCCAAGGCTTGATTTGTGACCCAAGTGGTGATCTATCCTGGAGAATGTTCCGTGTGCACTTGAGAAAAAAGTGTAATTTGCTGTTTTCTGATAGAATGTCCTATAAATATCAATTAAATCTATCTGGTCCATTGTATCATTTAAAGCTTGTGTCTCCTTATTTATTTTCTGTCTGGATGATCTGCCTATTGGTGTAAGTGGGGTGTTAAAGTCCCCCACTATTATTGTGTAATTGTCTATTTCTCCTTTCATGGCTGTTAGCATCTGCCTTATGTATTGAGGTACTCCTATGTTGGGTTAATAAACGTTTATAATTGTTATGTTTTCTTCATGGATTGCTCCCTTGATCATTATGTAGTGTCCTTATCTGTTGAAACAGTCCTCATTTTAAAGTCTATTTTATCTGATATGAGTATTGTTACTCCAGCGTTCTTTTGATTTCCATTTGCATGGAATATCTTTTTCCATTCCCTCACTTTCAGTTTGTATGTGTCCTTAGGTCTGAAGTGGGTTTCGTGTAGACAGCATATATAAGCATCTTGTTTTTATATCCATTCAGCCAGTGTGTTTTTTGGTTGGAGCACTTAATCCATTTACTTTCAAGGTGATTATCAATATGTATGTTCCTATTACCATTTTCTTAATTGATTTGGGTTTGTTTTTTGTGGGGTTTTTTCTTCTCTTACGTTTCCTTCTTAGAGAAGTTCCTTTAGCATTTGTTGTAAAACTCGTTTGGTGGTGCTGAATTCTCATAGTTTTGCTTGTCTGTAAAGCTTTTGATTTCTCCATTGAATCTGAATGAGATCCTTGCTGGGTAGAGTAATCTTGTTGTAGTTTTTTTTTTTTTCCTTTCATCACTTTAAATATTTCCTGCCACTCTCTTCTGGCTTGCAGAGTTTCTGCTGAAAGGTCAGCTATTAACCTTATGGGGATTCCCTTGTACGTTATTTGTTGCTTTTCCCTTGCTGCTTTTAATATTTTTTATTTGTATTTAATTTTTGATAGTTTGATTAATATGTGTCTCAGCATGTTTCTCTTTGGGTTTATACTGTATGGGACTCTCTGTGCTTCCTGAACTTGATTTACTATTTCCTTTCCCATGTTATGGAAGTTTTCAACTATAATCTCTTCAAATATTTTCTCAGACCCTTTCATTTTCTCTTCTTCTCCTGGGAACCCTATAATTTGAATGTTGGTGCATTTGATGTTGTCCCAGAGGTCTCTGAGACTGTCCTCAATTCTTTTCATTCTTTTTTCTTTATTCTGCCCCTTGGCAGTTATTTCCACCATTTTATTTTCCAGCTCACTTCTTTCTTCTGCCTCATTTATTTTGCTATTGATTCCTTCTGGAGTATTTTTAATTTCAGTTATTGTGTTGATCATCATTGTTTGTTTGCTCTTTAGTTCTTCTAGATCCTTGTTAATTTTTTCTTGTATTTTCTCCATTCTCTTTCTGAGATTTTGTATCATCTTTACTATCATTTGTCTGAATTCTTTTTCTGGTAGGTTACTTATTTCATCTTTATTTGTTTGGTCTTGTAGGTTTTTACCTTGCTCCTTCATCTCTAACATACTTTTTTGTCAGTTAATTTTTTTTTTTTTTTGATGGGTGTGCTTGCATTCCTGTCATACTTGTTGTTTGGCATGAGGCATCCAGCACTGAAGTATGCAGGCTGTTGGATAGAGCCAGGTTTTGGTGGTGAGATCAGGACCTCAAGGAGGCCTCACTCTGATTAATATTCCCTGGAGTCTGAGGTTCTATGTTAGTCCAGCAGTTTGGACTTGGAGCTCCCACCACTGGAGCTCAGGTCCGACCTTTGGCCTGGGAACCAAGATCTCACAATGTGTGTGGCATGGAAAAAAAGAAAGAAAGAAAGAAAAAAAAAATGGAGCAGTACAATAACAAAGAATAAAAATCAAAATAAAATTAGAAAGATAAAAAATATATTAGGAAAAATAAAAATGTAATTGAATCAATTGCAACAAGGTACAATAAAATCACAACAGAAAAAAATATAAAAGGGGGAACAAGTCTAAAGGAGCAGAATAATAGCAAAGTATAAAGAATAAAATAAAATTAGAAAAATAAAAGGTTTATTAGAAAAAATAAAAATATAAATGAATCAACAACAATGAATCAACAAGGTAAAACAGAACTCCAATCTAAAAGAGAAAAAAAAGGTTTAGGCGGGGTGGAACTTTGGCAGGGGCGAAGTTTAGGGTGGGTTGGGACCTAGGCTGGTGGGGTGGTGATGTTTGAGTGTGGGGCAAGGCCTAAGCTCAGGACGCAGGCAGCCAGAAAAGGCCTTGGGGGCAGGGCCTAGGTGGGGCAATATTCAAGCGTGGGGCAGACCTCTGCTTAGGACCTGGCGGGGAGGGGAGCAGCAGCACATGGAAAGGAGGGCCTCTGGAGTGTGGAGCTCTGGTGTTTGAAGATAAGGCCGTGGGTGAGGGTGTGTGAGTAGGGTTTAGGTCCAGCACATTGGAGCGCGTCTCTGAATGTAGAGGTAGGGCCCTGGGTGGGGGTGTAGGGGTGGGGCTTGGGCTCTGTGTGGCAGGAGGGAGGTTCTGAGGACAGAGTATTAGGCCCAGGAGCCCAACAGGCTTCCTGGTGCCTAAGTGGACAGGGAAAGTACTGGCCCCATTCCCTTCTGTTCCTTCACGCCCCTCCCCCACGTCCTCCCCCAGGGTCTCTCCCATTGCTGCTGGACCCCTAACCGTGGTGGGTCCCATGTGTGTAGGAACCCCTCCTCTCCCCCAGCCACCCCTCAGGGATGCCAGTCCCAGAGGTCCAGCCTTTACTTTTGCTCCCCCTTCCCTCCTTCCCTCCCTCTCCCTCAGGACCCGCACAGCTGGAAGGGGTCTCGGTGAGCAGAGGATCAGGCCCGGGATCTCAGCAGGCTCTTGGGGGCCCAAATGGGCAGGGGAAACCTGGCCATGCTCCTTTTTGATCCTCTGCCCTCCCAATGGTTCTCCAATTTCCCCCTTCAAGTGTGGGATCCCTTCCCTTCACCCAGCCACCCCTCAAGCGCACCAGTCTCAGCCTGCCTCCATTTCTCCTCTGCCTACACTCACCCCCATGCCTCACGTCCTACCTGGTCACTGGGGGCTCCTCCCGTCCCTTTAGGTGTCCTTGGTCCCACACCAGTTCCTGGTAGGTGCCCTAGCTGTGAGGAGACGCTAATTCCGTGTCCTCCTAGTCTGCCATCTTGACTCCGCCCCCCACAATGACTTTAAATCATGAGCACGGTGCTCAGGAGCATCTGTTACAGCCATACTGTGGGGTTGATATACAGATGTCTCTATTGAGACATCAATAGAGAATTTTTTTTTAATTTTTAAAAATTTTTGAAAAACTTTTTAAACCATTTTTTAAAATGGTTTAAAAAAATTTTTTAACCATTTTTTTAAAACATTAAAAAAATTTTGAACCACTTTTTATTGAAGTAGAGTTAATTTACAATGTGTTAGTTTCAGGTGTACACCAAAGTGATTCAATTATACATATATATATATATATATATATATATATATATAT